>NW_027397091.1:7422759-7632882 GCF_003265705.2 Callorhinus ursinus | reverse complement strand
ATATATATATATATATATATATATATATATATATATATATATATATAAAACAGAAGAGGAACTTCAAGAGGGAAGGAAACAAAAAGTTTTGATTAATCCAGCAGAAGGCAGGAAATGGGAAAATATAAAGAAAATAAATGGTGGGGCGCCTGGGTGGCTCAGTCGGTTAAGTGTCTACCTTCGGCTCAGGTCATGATCCCCAGGGTCCTGGGATGGAGTCCCGCATCGGGCTCCCTGCTCAGCCAGGAGCCTGCTTCTCCCTCTCCCTCTGCCCTCCACCCACCCTCCCCCCGCACCCCTCTCCCACCCCGGCTAGTGCTCCTCTCTCTCTCAAATAAATAAATAGAATCTTTTAAAAATAAATAAATAAATAGTAAGCAAAAAGATACTGTCGTTGAAATAAGTCCAAATATATCAATATTTGCAATAAATGTAACCAATGAAGAGGTCATATTATTATACTAGGCAAATAATGAAGCAAACAAAAAAACAGCTATCTGTTGCTTATAAAGGAGAAAACGCAAAGAAAGAGTTGGAAAAGCAATTATCTTGCAAATTTGAACGAAAACAAAAACCGAAGAAATATCAATATCAAACAAAACATTATCGGAGAGAAAAAATATTAATATCACTAAAGGAGAATACTTGATAATAATAATAGAGAAATACAGTAGGGTAATGGAACAATTATGAATTTGTTTATACCTAGCAACAGAGCTTCAAGATATATGAAGCAAAAACTGACAAAATTATAAGGAGAAAATGACCACTCTATAACCACAGTGAGAGATACTATCAGAAGCTGAGAAATCAGGCAGAATATTTGAGCAATAAAATTTATAAGCTCGACCTGATATTTAGGTAGAATCCTGCATTTATAAACACCAAATGCTAATTCTTATCAATTATACATGGAATATTTACAAAAACAGAGCAAGTACCACATCAGAAAGGAAACCTCAACAAATGTCCAACAAATGCGATCATACAGACCACATCCTCTTAATTGTAATGTACGCAGTTAAATTAGAAAATGACAATATAAATGCTCTTTAAAACTATTTGTTTGAGGGCGCCTGGGTGGCTCAGATGGTTAAGCGTCTGCCTTCAGCTCAGGTCATGATCCCAGGGTCCTGGGATCGAGTCCCACGTCGGGCTCCCTGCTCCTTGGGAGCCTGCTTCTCCCTCTGCCTCTCTCTCTCTCTCTCTCTGTCTTTCATGAATAAATAAATAAAATCTTAAAAAAAAAACTATTTGTTTGAAATATTTAAGATACAATCCTAAATAAATCAGGAATTAGGAAATAACAATAAAAAAATAAAAAAATATTTAGAAATTAACAATGATTAAAGTACTACATATCAATATAACATGCAGTTAAAGTGATACATAGATGTAATTTTAAAGCCTTTTGTGTATTTTCTAAGACACAAGAAGGAACCAAAATAATTTCAATTTAAGAAAAAGCAAACTAAAGAAAAGAGGAAGAGACAGAAAAAGGGGAAAAGTGAGAGGAATAAAGAAAGTAGAAATTAAACAGAAAATGAAAAAAATAGCAACTATTGTTAACAAAACCAAATTAAGCAGGCAAACCTATAGCACAAATAAATAATATTGGATAAAAGACTGAAAGAACCTTAAATACAGTAGCATTTTTTTTAAGATTTTTTTTTTTCTTAGTAGGTTCCACACCCAGCACAGAGCCCAATGCAGGGCTTGAACTTATCACCCTGAAATCAAGACCTAGAGCTGAGATCATGAGTCAGATACTTAACCAAATGAGGCACCAGCCACCTGGGCACCCCAACAGTAGAGAGAGAAAGAGAGAAAGAAAAAGAGAAAGAGAGAGAGAAAGAAAGAGAGGGAGGGAGGAAGAAAGGAAGAAAGAAAGAAAGAAAGCAAGAAAGATCCATCACTCAATTCTATGGCAATATATGTGAAAATATGGAAGAAATGGCTGTTTCTCTAGAAAAATATTAACTCCTAAAATGGACTCAAAATAAATATTAAAACGTGTGCAAATCAGTCAGTGATAAAGAAAACAAGCTAATAATCAAAAATCTACATTCCCATCCTTCACACAAAGACCCAGACCCAGGCAGTCTGACAAGAGTTTTACCAAGTCATGGGGCGCCTGGGTGGCTCAGTCATTAAGCGTCTGCCTTCGGCTCAGGTCATGATCCCAGGGTCCTGGGATCGAGCCCCGCATCGGGCTCCCTGCTCAGCCAGGAGCCTGCTTCTCCCTCTCCCACTCCCCCTGCTTGTGTTCCTGCTCTCGCTCTCTCTCTCTCTCTCTCTGTCATATAAACAAGTGGAATCTTAAAAAAAGAGTTTTACCAAGTCTTCAAGACACAGATAATCCCAATCTTAAGCAAACTCACTAAAGAATATTAAAAAGGGGGTAATCCACTCAACTCATTTAGTGAGATTAATAACAAAGACAGTCCAAAAAAAAAAAAACCCCACAAATCCTGAAGATAAAGTTCATTTATTAAAATAGTTACAATAATCCTAAAACGTAATGCTAGCCAATCAAAGCAGAATTTATCCCAGGAATAATATTATCGACAAAATCAGAATATCTACTAATAAAATACACCATATCAAAAGACTAAAGATTAAAATATAATCAGTTCAATAAATGCTTTTATAGAAATCTTCAATAAATTTCAACACTCATTCATGAGACAGCATGGTTACAAACCAGACCAGTAGGAAACTTCTTTGATCTGAAAAGCAGTATCTATCTAGACCTCACACAAATGCTACTCTTAATATTGAGACCCAAATTCTTTCAAGTCAGTCACAAGTACAGACTACATCTATTTATCATTGTACCAGAGGTCCTACCCAATGCAATGATTTAAGAAATAGAAAATGGATATATAGAATTAAATGAAAGAGAACTGAACTTATTTGTAAATGATGAGTATATACATTAAAAAAAAAAAAGAATCTCAGAGAAACTATTAAAGAGTTCAGTAAGGTTGGTGGTTTCAATATCAATCTATAAAAAATGAAGAGCTCTCCTAAACCCTGTGATAACCTATTATAAAACAAAATAGACTAAAAGATCTCTTTTACATTAGCAGTAGCAACCACAGTAACAAAAAGCCCAGAAATAAAACTACTAATAAAAGATCCTGAATAAGGCCAGTATGGACTTGGTTCAAAGATAAGCCTCCGAATCATAAAGATGGCAATGCTTTCCAACTGATGAACTAAATCAACGTTACTTGAATCCAAATCCTAAATTTTTAAGGAATATCAAAGGCCCCAGAGTAGACAATTTTGAAAATGAATAAAAAGGTGGAATATTTATAAAGTTCTAGTAATCAAAACAGTTGATATTAAAGGTGGTCAAAGATATAAACTTCCAGTTATAAAATAAGTCTTAGGGATGTAATGTACAACGGTGATTCTAGTTAATAATACTGTTCTGTACATTTGAAAGTTGCTGAGAGTACATCTTAGAAGCTCTTATCAAAAAGGGTGCCTGGGTGGCATAGTTAAGTATCCAACTCTTGGTTTCAGCTCAGGTCATGATCTCAGGGTCATAGGATCAAGCCCCAGATGGACTCCACGCTGAGCATAGAGTCTGCTTGAGTTTCTCTCTCCCTCTCCCTTTGCCCCTCCCCATGCACACAGGCGTACCACGCACACTCTGTCGACAAATAAAGAAATCTTTAAAAAAAAAAAAAAGTTAGGGGAGCCTGAGTGGCTCAGTCAGTTCAGCGTCTGCCTTTAGCTTAGGTCATGATCCCAGGGTCCTGAGATAGAGCCCCACCTCAGGCTCTCTGCTCAGCGGAGAGACTGCTTCCCACTCTGCCTCTCCCCACCACTCGTGCTTACACCCTCTCCCTCAAATAAATAAAATCTTAATTGATAAATAAATAATAAAAAATTTTTAAGTTCTCATCAAGGAAAAAATCTGGTAACTGTGTGGTAATAGATATTAACTAGACTTCTTATGATGAACATTTTGCAATATATACATTACCAAATCATGTTGTACATTTGAAAGTGATATAATGTTATATGTCAATTATATCTGAATTTTTAAAAAAAGTTGGCACTGGCATATGAAGAGACAAAGGTTGCAATATAAAAATACATCTCTGTATAACTAGATCATAATGTATGACAGAAGAGCATTACAGATCAGTGGTGAAAGGATAAGTTTTTCTGGGACAACTGGCTTTCCATCTGGAATTAAATAAAAGTAGATACCTACCTGATGTCATACACAAAACCAAATACCAGGTGGACTAAAGGCCTAAATACAAAAACACAAACTCTAAAATTTTTGTATATAGGACACATTTTGGTTGAAAGATGGATATTTTAAACCAGACCTAAAAAACACAAACCATAAGGACTGATAAATCTAACTATATTGCAATTTAAAACTTGGCTTGCACAAAAGACACCAGAGACAAAGTAAAAAAGACAAGTCACAGATCAGTATTTGCAATACAAACAAATGTCAAAAGATCAGTATGCAGGATAAAGATCATATCAAAAGATAAATACAAATAATCCTAAATGAGTAAAATGAGTAAAAGATATGAACTGACTACGTGTAGAAGAAATAAAAATTAACTAACTGTAAGATTATCATTTCATACCCGTGAGACTGTATAAGTAAAATTTCTGGCAATACCAAGAATTCCCAAGGATGTGAGGAAGAGGAAATTTTCAAACATTGCCGGTGGTAGGGAAAACTGGCACTTCAGTGTGGAGAGCACTTTGCAGTGTCTAGTGAAGAATGGGCGGCTCCCTGCAGTCCAGCAATTCCATCCTGGGCACATTTCCTAGAGCAACCAGCACCTGCGTACAACTCTCCACTCCCTCAAATACACAAACATGCGTAGCACAAACTGTTGGGAATAGCACAGCATTAGAAAAAACTTAAACATTCAACAGAAAAATGGGACAATAAATGGCATATAGTCATGAAAGAGAAAACAAAACTACACAGCAGATCCCTCACTAGAGCCACATGTCCCAACGTGGTTGTATCACTGACCTAAGAATGATGGTAAAAACAAACTGCAGGATACTATGCCCAGCATACCATTTATATGAAGTCTGAAAACATACAAATCAATATTATATGCCGTTTATAGACATGTTCGCTTGTAGAAAAGCCATGAAAGCATACAAATAATAAATATTAATTATTATTTCTGGGCAGGCCTAAGAATTACAGGTTGAGGAGAGGTACAGAGGGAGATTCCAATGCGTCTGTCATGTTTTTAACCCAATGATATTGGCACTGTACTAGCTATGATTCTGGGCGATGAGCTCATGAATTTTTGTTGAATTAGTGCTTCATAGTTTATAAATACATTATAGATGTTCTTCTGTATGTATCAAACTATTACCTAATACAAAAGTTTAAAGATGTAATAGAAGAAAACACCTCTGAAATTAAGAAATAAATCTTCAGATCTAAAAGATACATCATGTTTTGGGGAAGACTGATACAGGTAAATTGCTTAAAAGATGTTTAGGTTATAGAACTCGGGCACACAGAAAAATCCAGTCATTAGGGGGAAACCCCAAGGTGATCATGTGAATGCTTCCCTACACTGGTTAATGGAGAAGACAATGGGACAAAGTCCAAAAGCTCTGCAGGAAAGAGACCCATCTGAGTTGCTGGTCCAGAATACATACAACAGAAAGGCATATGTCAAAAAGGAAAAAGCAAAAACCCTCAGGGAAGATGGTATCCAGGAGCCATTCTCAAAGATTCTTCTGCATGAGTAACTCTGGCCACTGAGGGGTAAACAGAGAAGATATGGTCAAGGGGAAGAAGGGGTGTTATGCATGAAACCCATTTACACAAAGAACTAAGACCAAACAATGTCATAAACATGATTACAGGGGATAAACATGAACAATCTTAGCTGCATAAAATCATAATATAAAAAAATAGGGAAGTTGAGGGAGAAATAGAGAACATAAAACTATTAACTCCATATTCTTAAAGAGAAGTTGACAGAAACTGCCTATATTTGGCAAAATGTTATGAAATGTTCAAATTGGAGAATGAGTACAAAGGTGTTGCGTATGTCATTATCCGCTTTATTAAGTATGTCAGATACAAATAAATTGTTAGTAAGAATTGTTCAAATCTACAAATGACTGAAGAGAGACAATAATTGAGTGCCAAACTTTGTAACCATTTGCTTTTTAAGAAGTGGAGCCAACTGACAGCAATGTGATAAAACCATTCTTTCACTTGCTTTTCACTGTACCGTCCTGAATGAGAAAGAAAGGGGATGGAATTACAAGTAGCTTGCTTGGAATTCTGCATAGCCCTGGATACCCCCCTGTGAGGGTGTGAAGGCATGTGAAAGCCATCTGTGTTGTAGCAGAAAACAAGTTGAGAGGCACTGAATCAGAGCATTCAAATCAAATAATGAATGCAAACTGGACTCTCACCATGAGAAACTATACTCACAGGGAGAAGGAAAAGTGACAGAGACACTTTAAAATAAACAACAAAACAACAATGAAAAAAAAATCTCAGTCGCTATTTGGTCAATAATTTTAAACTGCAGACCCATCAAATCTTTTCAACTTCTATTAACTAATAGCAACACCGATGGTTGGGTTTCAAGACCTTCCATTCTTTCAGAGTCCTTTGGAAAAAGCACAAAGGGAGAAATAAAATGCCAAAACACTAGGTCTCCAGAAAAGGCTCTGGAATTAAAGAGCTGGTAAAATTCTCAACAATGTGATGTCAGAATAATCGATGGGACTGTGAATCTTAATCTAAAGAATCTATGAGACTATGACTCTTCATCAGTTTTATTGATTTTTAATCCACATATGACACAAGAAAAATGTTACAGAAAACAACATGGACAAATTAGCTGACCATCTCCTTTGTCACTGCTACTCTGCTTAAGCCAATGAAGAGGCCTAGACCCAGCATGGAGAAAGAACCAGGCACAGAGCCAGGAATGGAAGATTTTAATTATTATATTTTATTCAGAAACAAAATAAAATTATAGTCATAAACAACTGACATACAGACATACAGAGAAAGTTTTAATCTTTAAAATAAAAAGAGAGACTGTCACTACTTTAAGTACTAAAAATATTTCCTTTCAAAACACACCATGTTTTTAGGTTCATGTAGCAATTCTTTCCAAAGGCCTCTCACAGTGATGGTATTTTTCTAAGGTGTGTTGTTCTTTCTAATCCGTACAGGTGATTCACTGGAGCCTCTTATTAAGGCTAAAGACATTCTTAGGCCCTTCCCTGAGCTTTGACCTATAGATATAAATGGGTGGGGTAGAACTAGGTAAAGAAGATAATTTCAATCAGACTGGAGCCAAGAGTGAGACATCATCCATGATAATACCACATGTTAAAACACTTTCAGAAGACAGCACAATAATTCTTGAAGAACCAGATAAGCTTGTGAATAAAATTATTGCCTTTAATTTGGCTGAATATAGTGAAACTGTCCTCAAGTTAATCATGTCTCTACCCCTTTCACTAAGGAGTACAAAGAAAATAGAGCCATTAAGGCCTACCCAGTCATATCCCACCATGGTTATCCCCATTCCCTTTTGAAATTCTTTCCCCAGGCCTAACTTGATCCCCTGCTCTTTTAAATCCTAATAGATTGAGAAGAGGGAATATCCTAATAGAGTTAGAAGATAGAAAAGGGCTCTGAGGAAAATAGGAAGAACATGACAGAGCCTCAGATAGGAGAGCAAGTGCTATTAAACATTAATCTTGTTTTAAAAGATTTCCTTTCTGTACCTTGAATCAAATACATTTTTTTCTTTAGAGTGGGGAAATAATTTTACATTACTTATCTTTCCTTAACAAGGTTAAGGCACATTAAAAAGAAAAAGAAAAAAAAATTCACTATCATATAGGGACTAAGGGAAAAAAGTAAACTACAGAGACGATCCAAAGGGAGCATTATTTCAAACATGTCTTAGAGGTTTCAGTTGCCGATTTTGTGAGGAAAGACATTTCTCGAAGAGGTGGGCAACTGTCTCCTCACTGCATCCCTTTAGGACAGGACCAAATACAACGTGTTAATTTTGCTGCATCAGTGGACGCAACTCTCACCTATTGACAAGTCAAGCAAGAAGAGACCAAGCCCCCAAGCGGAACTTCTGGACACATGTGAGACTCGAGCGCTTACTGCGCTACTGTTCACCAAGGTGAGGCTTCCAGCAAATACCTGAGTGGCCTGTATCTATGCGGCAGGTTCCTTTGGGGAAAAACAGAATAAGCCTGTGGATGTCTAAAAGAAATCACCCGACAGATGTAAGGAAGAAAAGTTAATGAAATGTCATCCAAAATATACTAACTTCCAACAATGAAATGTCTTTCAAACTATGCTAGCTTCCAACTAGTAGTAGAATATAGCTTCATGCTTTCAAGTGACATGTTCTTTGGTTACGTATTACATGTGGACCAGACAAGCTGTCATTTGCTTAGTGTGTCAACTTGGAAGGGACAGCCTTGCCTAATCTTTTGGCTTAAGGGAAGTATCAAGAATGACTCCTGAATGAAAAGAACAAAATTGGGAACTGAAAAAAACTTCTTCTTTGCGTGTTTTAACTGTATTAAGAAATATAACAATTATTATTTTGCTGGAAATGGAGCACACTTTTTGAGGTATTAATCATCAAATGTCAGAGCAGGAAGGTCCTGACATCATCTACTCCAAGGCTGCTACTTGACAAATAAGGAAGCAGAAGTCCAGGAGGTTGACAGGCTCGCTCAGTTTTGTGGCTTTGGGGGAGGGGCGGGCGGTTAGGACTGTATTCATTTCCTGGGGCTGCCATATCAAAGTACCAAAAAGTGGATGGCTTAAAACAACAAAAATGTATTGTCTCATGGTTCTTGAGGCTAGAAGTCTGAAATGAAGGTGCCACAAGGTAGGTCCCCTCTTGAGCGCTGTGAGGGAGAATCTATTCCATACCTCCCTCCTGGCATGGACCAGATTCCATGTCCCCCATTCCTCCGCTTGTAGATGGTATTCTCTCTCTTCCCTCTGCAGCCATCTGTGTCCAAATTTCCTCTTTTTATAAGGACACCAGTCATACTGGCTTAGGGCCTACCCTAAAGACATCATTTTAACTTGATTACCTCTTTACAGACCTTATTTCCAAATAAGGTTATATTCTGAGGTACTGGGGCTTCGAAGTTCAAGGTATCTCTTTCAGGGGGGACATAATTCAACATATATCAAGGACTATGAGAGAACGCCACTCCGGACCTGAGGGGACCCCAGGTCTCCCGCTTCCATGCCAGCAGCCTTTCTTATTTCTAAGATTCTCTCTGCTACTGGCACATACTGCACATTGTCGGGTCCAAAGATGACAGGCCCTATTTGCAAATCCAGGTAGGACTTCCCCCAGCCACAGTAAATTGATTTTGCCAAAGCCTATAAAACATTCAAAAACCAGCTGAGGGAAAAACATTATTCCATTTGGTCAGTAAATGTTCACCAAGGTATTTTAACATCCTGCCTCACAAAAGTGCCTGAACTACTTCTGCCACAGGCTGGTCCGCATCTAAAATGTCTGCTGTTCAGAGGAGGGGAGTCCAGGGAAACAGGACCGCAGAGGAAGAACAGATAAAAAGATCTCCCACATTGTCCAGGATGGCCCATCTCACACACCTTAGCCTGCCTAGGAAAGAAAACACACGTGAGGAATTTCCTTTGGTGAGAAGACACCTCGAGGGCCTTGGGTTTCCAGCAGACCTGGGTTTCTTTCTGCCGTGCAGGCTATCTATATGGTGAGCAGGTGGCCCGTTGAGCAGGGTCAGAGGCAACAAGGGCCAGGCCCGTCCTTCGGCTTAGGGCTGCATCCTGACAGTGGCATTTCGCAGCAGTCTCTGTTCAGTCATCACTCACCCTGGTGCCTAAGTATTCTTGAGTCTGAAGATAACTGTCATACTGTCTATTTTCCATCATAAATTAATGACATCTGTAACAGTGAGTCATAACAAAGTCTATCCAAAGAACTGTATTAAAAATTACATGGAACTGATTTCTCTAAACGGCCTTTTAACAAACACATACCCGCCCTTTTCCATTAAGGCCTTTAGAATCCTGATCTACAGCTGGCCTTGGAAAATTGGGAATTATGTTTTACTGCACAAGATCTAACAAGTCTTTACAGTTCCAAAAATGTCTGAGTAAATAAAGAGCAGTAAGAGCAGAGCGGGATTAGACGGGATGCGGGTGGGGGGGTGGGGATTGGTGGTGGTGGTACTTTTGAATGCAAACTCTGGGGCATTACTTTGTTCCAACAGGAGAAATCTTTTTCAGACTAGAAATCCTTTCAAAGGGCAATTTTTAAACCTTTCGAAAAACGCTAGGGTTGAGTGTTTAGGGTAACTAACTTGATTCTAAGCAACATTTAAAGGACTATTAATTATCTTAGAGTTAACATTTTGTAAACAGGGACACTGGACTGCCCTGGTTATATCCTCTGCCTGCTCAATTATCCCAGAAGAGATGTAACAATACCGAGTTATTTTATAAGACCCGATTGCCTTTCCTATCAACATGCTAGCAACAAATTCATCCAGACCTATGACTGAGATGCTCACGTCCACATACATCAGCCCCTAAGCCTCCTTTCTCCTCTGTATATAGGGATTACAATTTTTACCAGGAGGGGGTGAAAACTAAAAGAAAACACAGGAAAGTGCCTAGCACACAGGTCCCATCTTCTAGTCCCAGGCTCCCAAGGACAAAGCAGCACCTTCTCTTTCTCTCCAGAAGCATTTCATCGTTCCCTTGATGATGGTCTGAACATCCTGTGTAGTACCTCACGTCCAAACTCCTCCCTTATGTCCTGCACACAACACCCTCAATGAATTTCTGTCTCCCTCTTTCAAATAAAATATTTTTGTTTATATTAGACTACTTTAGAATCCCTATGTAGGAAAATTAAAAAATGAGTTTGCGTAAGGTGCCAGAAAAAAAAAAGGAAATGCAACAACCAAATATACAAACCTTAAATCCATAAGCATCCTGCACGTAAGAGATGCAAAAAAGAGCCAAATAATCCACAGGGTTGATCAATAACTTTAAGAGTGAGTTTATATATTTTAATCTAATTGTTTCTTGGCTCAAGAACCCATGGACTCCCTAGTGCCCAATGAAACAAAACCAATCTCTTCCCTTGGGCTTTCAAGGCCCTGGGCACTGCAGCCACTCTTTCCATCCAACTCAATTCTCCCAATTCTATCCTCTACAACCAGAATCAGTCCTGTCTCCCAGGCCCCACAAAATCTATCTTCATTTCTACTTTGGAGCCTGTGCATGTAGCCTTCCCAAGTACATTCTCTGTTCTTACTCAGGGATTCAGGTGGACCCACTTGGTCATCGCTAACTCCCCCAGGTTTTCTGAGTACTCCTAGCCACCACCCTTCACCTTTCTCAGGCACAACTCGGACAATGTGAACACTTGGGATCCATAAGGGGCCTTTTCATGTGTGTGGCTTACTAGAATCCTAACTAGAATATACTTTCCTGGAGGAGAAGCAGTACATCTTACTTATTCTTTCATTCACTCATGCATTAAATATTTACAGAACACCTATAATATACAAAGGATCAAAGATATAAAAAGGAATTCATAAGACACAGCTATTCCCTTAAGGACCTCATGGTTTTAGTATGTCCCAGTACCAAACAGTGACAAGCACACAGAAGTCTTTACCCATCTGTTTGCTGGAAGGCTGACCGGTAGAAAGCTTGCCATGTAACTTTTTGCATCTAACTGATCACCAGAGTAATAAGCCCCCAATAAAGACACCTTAGATAAGTGAATAAAACTCCTGCTAAAAGAAATGTAGGTTATTTTGTAATTCCTTATCCACAATATATCAATCTTTGTAATCTTAAAACAATCAAGATTTGACTCTATATAAATAAAAGCCCAGCTCATCATTGACTATTTTTAGAAAAGCTTTACTTCAATTTTTTTTTTCCTTTTTGCTACTGGTTTCTTTTACAGTTGGGAAATAAGTAAAATCTAATTTGCATTTTTGCAACATTTAGGTAGGACATTTTCATTTACATACCACCCAATCGATACTAGCAAACTAGCATGTTGTCTGCTAGTGAAGCTAAAGAGAAACAACCAATTCATTCCATAATAATTATAAAACTATCTTTCTGGTTTTACTTATCCATGGTAGTACATGTCCACTAAACTAATAAACATGAATGGTTGGGACTACTGAGTCATCACCATCCTGAAAATTATTACCTCTAATTCTCAAAAAAAAGAACACTGAACAAATATGCTTTTGTAAAACAGCTTTCTTTAGGTTTAATTTGCATATCATAAAATTTACCTGTGTTAAATTGCCAATTTGATGTTTTAATAAATTTATATAGTTGTGCAACTGTCATCATAATTTAGTTTTAGAGTAATCACCCCAAAATGTTCCCTCAGCCCATCTGCTTACTCCAGCAAACCTGCTTTTCTTTCCTTCTATTAAATATGGGAAATGGCCTTTTCGGAAGCAGAGTTAACAATAGTACGTCCTCATGGAAGAGTACCCAGCCTTGCCCCACCCCTCCCCGACAAGGCATGAACTCCGGCACAGGACCTCTAACAGAACCTCAGAAGAGAGGAGGATCCAGGTATAGTGGTATTAACTTCTCACTGCAACTGAGCTTTCTTCCTCCAGAGACCATCCTTTATAGCTTCATAAAAATGGACTGGCCAAAATACCCAATCCTCAAACTTTAGTTTGAAGGGAAATCAAACTGACATCAGATAGAGGGAAGACTATAAAAAAGCCATTCACACTATATCAAAGCAAATAGAATGTGTGAATAGAGAGAGAGAAAACCGAGACAGAAATAAATGGCATGGCTTTAGGTTTCTATGAAAAGCACAACATAAAAAAAAGGAACAAATGTGCAAAAGGCCTATGCCAAACTTAAAAGGAAACATAATGTGAGAAGCAGGAGTATCTAATTGCTTCAAGAAACAAAGCAACTCAGGGTTAGGGAGAAAATTCATTAACTCAAGAATCCAAAAGACAGATGATAAAACAGAATAAAATGGCAAAGAAGGTGTGACAGGCAGCATCTAAGATGGCCCCTGACAATCTTGTCCCCCGTTTTTCATGCTCTTCTATAATCCTTTTCCCTTGAGTATGGGCTGGATTTAATGATTTGCTTCTAACAAACACAATGTGGCAGAGGTGATAAGGTGGTATCACATTGAAGATAGGTTACAAAAAGGTTGTGGCTTCCATCTGGGGCACCCTCTCTTGCTCTCTCGGAGGAAACCCAGCTGCCATGTTGTGAGGTGCCTTCTGGAGAGGCTCATGTGTAGAGAAACAGATGTCTCCAGCTAATAGCTAGTGAGCACCTGAGACATCCTGCCAATATCACAAGTGACCTTGAAATCAGATTTTCCCCCAGTTGAGCCTTGAGAAGACTGCTGTCCCAGCTGACAAATGATTAAAGCCTTGTGAGAAATCCTGCATAAGAGGCATCTATCTAGCTAATCTACACCTGTATTTCTGATCCCTAGAAACTGTGAGTCAGCAATATTTATTGTTTTAAGCTGCTAAATTTGGGGATAATTGGGTGAACAGGAATAGATAACATAAGGAAAATAAAGAAACAAATTAAGAATCAAAATCAGTATCATTGGGCACCGGGGTGGCTCAGTCGGTTAAGCATCTGCCTTCTACTCAGGTCATGATCCCAGTATCCTGGGATTGAGTCCCTCACCGGGCTCCCTGCTGAGCTGGGAGTGCTTCTCCTTCTGCCGTTGCCCTCCACTTGTGCACGCTCCTGTGAGCGTGCGTATGCACTCTCTCTCTCATAAATAAATAAATATTCTTTAAAAAAATCACTATCATTATGGAATAAGTGAAAAGAAAATAGACAAGAAATTGACAACCCTGAAAATTACTGACAATCATGGTGATATGGTTTGTATAATCATTTCAGATTAAAATATAAAAGAAATGAGGACATTAAAAAAAAAGTAATAAATATAGAAGGCAAATGAAAATAATTTAATAGGAGGACCTATCCCTGAAGTAGGCAACTTAAGAAATGGAACAGGCAAGAGAGGAGACAACTAAGAATATGAGACAACATTGGATAAGAGACAACATAAGAATCTCTCTGGGGGTGCCTGGGTGGCTCAGTTGGTTAAGCAACTGCCTTCGGCTCAGGTCATGATCCTGGGGTCCCAGGATCGAGCACCGCATCGGGCTCCCTGCTCAGCGGGGAGTCTGCTTCTCCCTCTGACCCTCTTCCCTCTCGTGCTCTCTCTCTCTCTCAAATAAATAAATAAAATCTTAAAAAAAAAAGAATCTCTCTGGAATAAAGAATGAACAGAATTTGTAGACCAAAAAAACACATTTTCCAGAAAAAAAAATTTTTTAGAAGATGTGACAGTACTCCAGACTGAGAGACATTTATGAAATCTTTTAGGTATCCGAGAACAACAAACAAGTCATCTGTATAAGAGGGGAAATACTGGGCTGGCTTTACATTTCTCCACAGCAATATTCAATGCCAGAAGACACTGGGGAAAGTTTTGCTATAAGATTCTGAGGGAAAGAAAGTATGAGCCAAGGTAGCATTCAAATATAAAGGCAAATAAGAGAAATTCTCAAACATGAAAGAATTTGGAATAAGCCACACCAACAACCCCTTCTTGAGAAACTGCTGTCCCAGAGAACTTTCTGCAATACCTGCACTAACCCACTGGCTACTTGTGGCTACTGAGCACCTGAAATGTGGTGAGACTGAAGAACTCAATTTTTAATTTTACGTAAATTTAAGTTGAAAATTAAATAGCCACACGCAGTTAGTGGCTACCATACTGAATAGTATAGGACAAAAATGTGATTAATACAAAACTGAAACACATAAAAATAACAATAAAAATAGGGAGGTGAGAAGAAAGGGTGAGTGAGACGCTGTTGCCCTCTCTTACAGCAAGCAGTCAATCGCTGGGATCTAAGACTGAAAAAAAAAATGAGTCCAGATGCTTATTTTATAAGCTATTTTAATCGTAAGGATAGCTTTAGGAAATAAAATCTACATGAGAAGAAATTTGAGGTTCAACAATTCTTTACATTTCAATTCAGCTTTTTTCTACTATGAAAGTAAAATTACATTTTCTAATTAAAGTAACAGCTATTATACCTAATATTTAGCAAAAGTGTTTCTACGTTTTACTGTAATCATTCTATTTGTACATACAATATATCCACAGTATCCATCTGGAATGATGTTCACCTAATGCTAACAAGAGTTGTTTCCAAGAGATCTGGAGTGACTGTTATTTTTTAAGATTTTATTTATTTATTTGAGAGAGAGAGAGCAGGAGCAGGGGAGGGGCAGGGGGAGAAGCAGACTCACCGCTGAGCAGGGAGCCTGACGCTGGGCTTGATCCCAGGACCCCAGGATCACGACCTGAGCCAAAGGCAGATGCCTAACCTACTGAGCCACCCAGGCACCCCGGAGTGATTTTTTTTCCCATACTTGAATTCTTTATAATGAAAACAGGTATTTTGTTGTTGTTGTTTAGAAAACAAGTTTTTATAAAACAAGTCTATTGTCTGTTTTTAAATAAAAGCATAGAGGCTAATACTGCAAGATGTTAACAGTAATAGAATATAAATTTGAGTAGTGGGCATAAGAAAATTTTTCTTCTTTATGCATTTCAGGATTTTTTTAATTTTCCGAAGGGAAAAAAGAAGTATACGAAGAGTCTAGAGGTTATCGGAGACTGATTTTTATTTTGCATCCACACCAGCTGACTACCCAGATTGTCCCCAACCTGAAAGCCAGGTTTGTCACCTTGGGAAGAAGCCATAGTCACTGTTGGCATCTAGGAGGAGCTCAATGAGCCCACCTACTTCTCAAGGTCTCCCTAACTTCTTCCCCAAAACTAGCTCAGAATCTAGGCAGAGGCTTTAGTTCAGGGAGGACTGACCAGCTTGTCCCCGGAATTCTAGCTCTCGGGCAGTTTTCTTCTGCTTCTACCTAACTATGGAGGCATGCCTTTTGCTCTAGGACCGACCTCTTCCCTCTCTCACTGTCCCTCTTCACTCTCTCTCTCACCCCAGCTATTTAGTAAGTCAAAGGAGCTCAAGAATCTCTCCCTTGAGAGGGGCGCCTACCTGAAGAAGGGCTTGGCAGAAGTGGCCTGGTTCATTAAGGAGAATGGGGTCCAAAACTGACCTTTGACCAACATGGTCTTCAAGGCATCTTTTTCCCGAAAAGACTCTTTGAAGGGGAAAGCAATAAAGAACCAGAATCGGGGGCTCCAGAGTCCCCTCTTTCATAACTACATCTGTCCTGCTAATTTCCCAAGATAGCGGTTTTAATACAGCTACTAAAAGTTAGTAATATAGTTATTAACACAAAAAATTATAATCCATATAAGAAATCATATTATTACCAGTCAAGAGCAATTCTAAACCAATTGCTTATAAGACTGCACCTAGCAGTCTCTACCCACTTTATCAAAGCATACAACTTTCATTAAGAGATCCCAGGCTTGAAACCTGCCTTCAACATTCTGACCTCCGACCTGAGCCAATTCTCAGGACCTTTACCTCCATGACTGTCAACAGGAAAGCGTAGTTGGCAGTGTTGTGAGAATTAAATAGGTTAATATGTGACAAACATATTAGTAGGTAGTCAGTAAATGTGAGTACCCCTCTTTTCCTGTCACAACAGCTTTTAAAAGAGAGCCTGTAACCAAAAAATAAATACATAAATAAAACCACCACAACCCGCTCGTGCTTCACACATTAAGCTGCGGAAATGAAATACCTGACGAGGGCAAGAAGGAGCCTACACAATCTTAGAACAGCTCTGCTTCCCAGCTGTGTGTGTCTTTCATGTGATTACTAATAGCTAAGACTTACTTAGTGAATGCTTACTAATATCCAGGTACTGGGTTAGACATTTTTTATGTAACAATGCTGTGAAGGTTGACACATTATCCCCATGTTGGAGAAAAGGAATCAGTATCCCACAGGTAGGGGGACGCCTGGGTTGCTCAGTTGGTTGAGCGTCTGATTCTTGGTTTTGGCTCAGGTCATGATCTCATAGGTCATGAGATCAAGCCCCAAGTTGGACTCTGCACTCAGCAGAGAATCTGCTTGAAGATTCTCTCCCTTGGCCCCTCTTCCCATCGTTTCTCTCTCTGTCAAATAAATCTCAAAGATCTTAAAAAAAAAAAAAAATCCCATAGGTAGGAAAAGCAGTGAGGTCTATGTCACTATTGTGCAACACTCCAATAAGAATTCCCTTCAAAACAAAATCAGAAATCTGAGGAATACTGGTATTTTCAGAACCTAGACAACCAAAATCAACAGTTTTAGTGGCTGCTTTTGTCACGGGCTACCCACATTAATATCCTAATAAGATCTCTTGTACTAATATACTTGTAATAATATTTCTTAGAATTTAAACTGAAAACTGAAGGAAAGAACAAAGACTCTTTTGATTTTGTGAAAAAGTATTAACAGTGTTGAAATTTAGAAAACTGAGTTTCAACACACAAGTGTTAATGTCACATGGTACCACTTTTTTTTAAACCTTCAACTTGCGTATTACTTAATTTAAAATTGTCCACGATGTTGAAGTTGGGTGATGGGTACATCAGTGTTCATTATACTCCTCCCTTTTGGTAGCTTTAAAAAATTTTCCATGAAAAGTGTTTTAAGGTCTACACACTCACAACAATCCTCCCTGATTCCTGCTGTCAAGGGCTAATTCATGTAAATTTTACAGAAGACACCCTTCTCTGGATAATTTTAATTTTTCCTAAAAATAAACATTCTAGTCACCAACCCAGTGAGGGGGCAGTAGCTCAGGAATGCACTGTCATGGCAGATGGAGAATCTGTCATTGTGGGAAGTGAAACAGACTCGGGCAGCATTGGAAATGATGCAGCAACATCTGATCCCATCAGGCCATCTTTAAAAAAGCATTTCATCAGCTGTTAAAAGACTTTGTACAGTGGCTAGCAGCATAACTTGGTGACAATTAAAAATACTAAAGCTACAATTCAGTTTTTGTTGTTTCACACACTGGAGGAAGTACAAATGGAATGCTGAGTCAAAATCAAATATGCAGACTCAGAGCTGAGTCTTTGGAATGTATTCAGTGCTCTGAAGTTTAAGATTTAATGATAGATTCACACTACTGAAGGTTGGGTCCTCTCCTGACTCACAATGTCATCTGTAGAGCAGACATTCAGAAATATTAGTGGAATGACATCCTCTTTGATACTTTTCTTGATTGCTGCAATAGTTTGGTTTAATTACCATAACATATAAACACTGCGGGGATAGGAACAACCTTAAAACACCTCAATATGCATACCAACAATAAAGCAAGTTGCAAACTGTAAGTAAAGCCCTAATTATGATCATCCTCATCCCCAGTAACCAAGAGAACTTTCTCAAGAGTCAGATTATTCCAGCTACCTCCTGGATGCCCCTGAGGCCTCTTACAAACTTTAAGTACTCATTATTATGTTCTCTAAGAAAGCTTGTCTATAGGATTGCCAAGGAGAAACTTTATAGTAAAGTCTCTAAACCCTAAGTACTACTGCATAACTTTTGAGGTTCTCTGTGCCCCTTTTTCTGACAACCGCCATGCCCTAGGGTAGGTACAGGCATGGACAGCCACATATGTACTAAGTGACCCCACCCCTGTTCTACAGTCATTGGAGCAAAGGTGGATACCTACCCAAGCTCAACTTCAGAAGTTGTAAAATATATCACACCTGGGAGGCGAGGAGCCATCATGTTCTATAATGTGCACAGGGGAACAGAAAGATACGAGCAGAGTGGGAATGACAGAAAGATGCAGAGATCAGGGCCCTGCTTGTCAAAGAAAGGCCCATGGTGGAGCTGGGCCATAGGTGGCCGAAAGCTGTCTCCAAGACTTCATGAAGCTTCAGGCTAGGGGACTCTGAGACATTTCTGCTCCCTTATCATAAAGTACTCTTTTTCAGCCCTGGCAGTCTACCAGGTTTGTTTCTTCTTCCAACGAACCTTCACTACCACCAGTCCAAGAGTCCTTACTCTCTTCTTAGGGCACAAAATTCTCTTGGGCAACTTTTCAGACCTTCATCTTCTACTCCACAGGGATTCTGACCTCCTCTGTGAAAGAGCTGGACTACATCGGTGCCCTTCAATGTGCATAAAATGCCTCCCTTCCCCATTAAATTCTATGCAGAACCTCAATACATTAAACTGATAGGAGCTGGGCCATTCAGCTGGAGCAGGGACAGGGAAGTTGGGTCCTTCCATGGAACACAGTGAATGCTCCCAGGGACTACTGTGGAAAATCCTAAGCAGAATGCTCTCTGGGACCCCTGGCTCTGCCTAAGTATCTCATCCTCCAAGGGAAGAGCAGTTTTATATGAGCCACTCTACATGCTGGCCCAGACAAGGCAAGAAACAAGAGGATGAGCACCAACACTCAAGCCAAGATGAGCAAGTACAAGCAAAATTGTCCATCACTGGCCATGGCCTGAACCCGAGGCTTCCTTGGGGAAAGCAATCACTTCTAGTCCTAGAAGGAGGCGCCAGAAGGAAGCTGACAGCTCAGCCAAAGGATGGTGGACAGCTCAGCGGTCAGACAGTGACATCCCAGAGAACACCCATGCCTCTGAATCAGCAAGCCCCAAAGACAAATAAACTGCTTTTCACTTTGGGATCTGGCTTAAACGTAGTGGTAAGGGGGAGAAAAGAGGAAGTGAATAAGGCAGCAGGCTGAGGTGTAGAGGCTCCAGGCCCCAACCCAGGCCCCCACAGCCTAGCTGGCCTTCCTTTTGGGGTTAACCATGATCCTTATGTGACCACAAATGGAAAAAAAAAAAGGAAAAAAAAAAACAAAAAAACAAAAAACCTCCACAGAGACTTTGTTTAAGGACATCGAGATCTAAAATGAAGAAAGGAGATCTAGAGAGAGAATGACTCTTAAAAGCAAACTCCAGAGTTCAGACATTGCCTGGGGACTCATTAAATGGCATTAATGACTCCCACAAACATTAGGGCTTTGAACCTATTTGCATAACTATGTTATATGATTTCTCAACATCACTTTAGACTGAGGAATATCTTCTTCAGAATTATGAGCTTTTGTAAGAAGTACCTTGAGACATTGCTTAAACAAGTCTTCATTTACTTAACAACATGAAATACTGCTAGACTGACAGACCATCTGCAAAGCTTTAAAAAAGACTATTAAGAACTCTGGCAGCTTTAAGAAGTGCAAAATAAGTTGCTGCCCGAAACATCCCAGAAGAAAAAATTAATCAAAATGATTACCACTTTTGATGATGGTATCATTATAATGTCTAATATTTACTAAAGTGATTACTTTTGCTAAGCACTCTGTATTAATCATTTCATTTAACCTTCACAATAACACCACGACAAAAATACACAGCGCCATTAGTGTAGGAGATGCTAATGCTGCTGGTCCAAGGAACACAATTTGAGAACCAGTGTTTTACAGAATACAATCTTTCTTTTCTCTTACTCCCCTTAGTCTCTGAGCTTTTGGACCCATTTCACATGGCGGTGGAAGTACATGTCCCAGTTCACCTATCAGTCCTGGCCCGTGGGCGAGATCCTCTCACAGTCCAAAACCACCAGACAGAATGCTGGCCACCCCACATGGTTCCTTCCTTTCTTCCAGACGGAAGATAGTAAAAATGCCAAATAAGTCGGCTGTTCACAGACCAAAATATATTTTCAAATTAGTTATTTTTAAGCATGTTTTCTAAATAGCAGTGGTGTTCTAGGGATAATTCATAACACCAACATGGCTAAACAAACTGAACAGTCTTGTCTGAGCTCCTGATCTCACAAAAATATCCTAGCACCCACAAAACGTGATTAAATACCTGAACATCCTCCTCTTAGAATTAAACAAAAAGACCTGCAATTAATGTCTTCAACGACTACTGGCTTTGAAAAAGGCCCAAATCAGGTAACATGAACAGAAAGAGGAGAATGTTAACACTCTCTGAGGGATGATTCTGTGCTATGATGGACAAATATCCCAGAAGGGAATTTATGGTAAAGCTATTCATTTAACCCTATTTAACAGATGAATACAAAAGCTCAGAAAAAGTAAGTCATTTTCAAAAGTGCAGGTCAATGTTAAGGCCCTGATTTAAATCCACGCCTTTCTGTCTCCAAAGACCAAATTCTTTCCACTATAACATACACAAAAAATTCCTCAAATAAAAATTTATAGAATCATAAAAATGTAGGGCGAGGATGTTTAGAGACTCCCTAACTCAACACTTCATTTAATAGATAAGGGAACTTTGGTAAAAAATCTCCAAAGATGGCCATCAACAATTCCTCACCTCCTCTGTGTATGTTCGCTGCTCCTCCTATCAAGAGGCAGAGCCTATTTCCTCTCCTCCTGACCTTGTGATCTGCTGACCAATAAAATATGGTGGAAGAAACAGTTTACTACTTCCAGACACAGCCCTAAGAAGCCTAGCAGTTTCCACTGCCATGTTCTCTGGGGAAGCCAGCCGCCATGCGTAAGGGAGCTCAAGCTAGACTACTGAATGATGAGACATCCTGTGAACAAAGAAAGGGGGCATCGTGGAGGAAAACCAAACATGTGAGCGAGGCCTTCTTGAGACTTCCAGCCAAGTCGGTATCTGACTGCATCCGAGAGAGCCAGCCAATGTCATGTAAAGCAGAAAAACTGCCCGGCTGGATTTTCTGACCCATGGGATTACGCAGTTTGGGGCTGGCTGGTTACACAGCTATAGATATGGTGAGCTCAGCTGGCCGTAGTCAGGGATAGCAAGGGCTAACATCTAAGCCCCTTGACTTCTAGCCCTGGCCACCTGCCACTATAGTCCACCACGTAAAGTGAAACACAAATAGGATACCAAACCGACTGACTGACCTATGGCTTTGCCACAACATCCCATTCACAACAAATCTGAACAAAATCACTGTACAGTAGTTGTCCGCGGTTTCACCTTATGCAGTTTCAGTTACCCACGGTCAGCCAAGGTCAGGAAGCAGATGATCCTCCTTTTGACAATACGTAGTAGCTTAAGCCCAATAGTAGCTTAATGCTATGTCATTCACCTAACTTCATCTCATTTATTATCTCACATCATCACAAGAAGAATGAGTGCAGTACAATAAGATATTCTGAGAGAGAACACATTTATATAACTTTTATTATAGTATATTGTTATAACTGTTCTATTTTATTATTGTTGTTTCTCTCTTACTGTGCCTAGTTTATAAATTAAATTTTATCATAGGTATGTACATAGAGTAAAAAACATAGTATATATAGGGTTCAGTACTACCTGCAGTTTCATGCATCCACTGGGGGTCTTGGAATGTACCCCCCCCATGGGTAAAGGGGGACTACTGTACTCATTTGTTCACAACTCAACTAAGCAGGGCACTCTGGCATATCTGTGTTCCACAAACCTACCACTATTTACAGCTCATTGCAAATCCTCCTGAGGATAGGGAAAGAGTGATCATCAGCCCTGTTTGTGTCTCTGGTGCCTAACCCAGGGCCCTGCATGCCAGCATAAATGAAAGTTTGCTAAGTGACACCTCCCATATGAAAAGAATTAGACTAGTCCTCACTCAAAGAATTATGAGACCAGGAACAAGTGAGATGCTGACACCAAGTCCCTCTATTACTGTATAAATTGTCACCATAAAATAATCACTGAGGGCCATGACATGTATAAAATGTTATTTTCCCCAAACACTTTGACAGCATTGTCTTTTATTATAAATCTGATACTCATAAGAAACCCTGTCAAACATATAGTGCTATTATTCTTAGAGTTGAAGAAATGAAGTTACCCAGAGAGGTAAAAGGATTTGCCCCAAATCATCCAATTTTCACAAGTGAAACCATAATGTGAATGCAGGAAACCTGATTAAATGTCCGATGCTAATTTCATCTTCTAGAATCCTCTCCTCAAAAACCTGATGATATAAATTTCAAGAAGTACTATAAAAGAACTTGAAGTAATATGAATACAATATAGCCAATCACAGCAATTTAGGGCTAGACAGGACCTCAATATCATCCATAATATATAGTGAATTTTCAGGTAATGAGGAACTGGGATATGAGGCCTGGCACATGCCTTGCCAGCATCTATAATGACACTACACCTTTGTGAAACAAATAGTATAACATTCTTTCTCATCTCAGACCACACTTGCAAAATACAGCACATGCCTGTGTGAGTATATAGGGTCACCATGAAAAACTCATTACTTGATGTTTCTTGTAGTTTTAAAATCAGAATGTTACTGTCACATGCTACTCACATGTGACGGTGATATATGCAGTGGCCGAGCTTCCTATATTACTTAATCATGGGTATTCCAAGACATTACTACAAGAGAAACTTTTAAAGGACAGTAAGCGAACACTGTACACCCTTCCATGATTTGGCTGACTGGACTGCTGCACACATAGCTATTTCAGCGGAATGTCATCTGCATGTAATTCCCAGGGACTGAAGAATGCAAGAAGGCTCTGTAGTCCCCCGCCCCACCTCCCCAACCATGCATCCCCAAAAGGAACAGTGATGATAGCAATAAGGAAGGTGAATAGGAAGAGCAGTAAGTGTAGTAACACCATGGCCTCAAGGACTAGTATCACTCCCAACAAACCCTCCAGCCTTTACTGCTAGGACCAGGGCTGGGCCGGGCTGCCAAAGCTTTCCAAGGACAAGGGGGATCCTCACTCTCATCCCATCACTTCCGGTTCCTGAATCTGGAAAGGAAGCACACCAGAGGCCATCTTATGTCACTCTATGAATGTTTTCTCTGAGGCCACTTTGGATAGTTTGGGTTGTCGTGATTGTTTTCTACTGCTGCCATTAATGGTGGTGTTTGTTTCCTGGTGAGGACAATGATAAGACAGAGCAAACTAAATATCCAGAGGCCTAACAGGCTACGGATGAGAACAGGCCAACAAACACCCGCATTTAGGAGGTCATGATAATTTAGAAATGAGCCAACGATTTTAAAAGCACTTTAGTTGCTGTGTTTCCTTGAATCACAACCTCTGCAGACACACGTACTTAACGAAACACAGAACAATGATGCCCTCTACAGCCTTCAGAGAGAATCCAAGGAACTTACTCAGTTCTTGGATCTGGTGAAAGATCCTGAGTCTACTGTTCCCTAATAGAGATCTATTTTTTACACTAGAATAAGTTGTAACATACAAAGCACATGCATGTATGTTGGAAAAATTAAAATATCAAGGACTAAAGCTAAGGTGCTAATTGAAATAAAATATAATAATGTCCAAATGATTAACATTATACTGAAATAATTCACTTTCCTAAAAGACCTACAGAAGCAAACTCTACACATGGTCATTTTGGCTATTGACAGAGGCTATTTCAAAAGAATTACTTAAAATATTTTCAAAAGTGGAACTGTGGACTTCTAAAAAGAGAAAGAGGTCGAGATGAATTTTTTTTTTTTAAGAAAAGAAATATACTACGAATTGAGAATTACAACATTCATTCCCTGTCTGGAACTGAAAAAACACCAGTAAGAAATAACTCTAAGCTCAAGTGACTTCCTTATTCTCCATGAGCCATGAGGAAAGAAACTTCTCATCTTTGTAATAAGGAAAGTGAGGGGATATTGAGCACCTCAAAAATATTCCAGATTAATCAAGGCCTGTGTGGATACAAAAGAAGCACAGGTCCTTCTTCTTAGGGAATGTGGCTGGGATAGTACGTTGTCAAAGCCCTGTGTAAACATTTATATAAAAAATTGGTGATCATATAGAAAATATAAGCTACACACGGCAGTCCAAGGAAAAAAGGATAATCAATGTGAGAAAAGTTTAGATTGTGTGTCAAAGGAAAAGTGAGTCATTAATCAAGCCTGGTACAAGCTGTTGTACAGAAACTAAGGAAGAAAAGGTAAGAGAGAACAGCAAGAGAGAAAACCACAGGCTAGATCACTGCAGGAAATGCAAAGGCATCAGCTACAGAGGGATAGGTGGGCCATGTTCCCAAGTTCCAACATGAAAACATGGGTCAAAGTTAAAGAGGAAGAGAGAACAGTTATCAGAGTGCCTTAAATCTAGCCAGAGAGTTCAGATCAGATCTCATTAAACAAAAGGAGTTACTCTGATCACTTAAGGAAGTAACATGATGAAAATGGTGTTAAGAAAACAGTATCCTGGCACTTATCTAGATAAACTGGAATGGCAGGGCAGGAAAGGAATAGAGATCATCCAGAGATTAATGAAGGAATACAAACCACAAGGATCATAAAGGCTGAATTTGTAAGAAAGGAAGACAGAAGCAGCAAGCCCAAGACACTCTGCAGAGGGTGGATGCATTATACAGGTTACCATGAACACGGGACAAGGAGACATCAGAATTTGACATGCTTGGGATGCGTGGAGTAGCATCACGGATATTCAACGCAAAAGCCAGTTTAGAAGAAAACTATGACACACTGAATTCTTCGTCTGAGGTTTTAGGGATCAATTTAGGCAGAGATTTAATGGAGGCAGGTGGAAAGTTGAAATTGAAAAGAGGATGAGAAGCCAGGGCTGTATTTAAACACTTTCTAATCATCCAAAAAAAGAATACATGAGCTTATACACACAGGAAGGGATTGGGAAGAGAAAGCCCAGAAACTGGGTGTCTGGCCAGAAAGACAGAGAGAACACTTGGAAAAGGAAGTTTCATTTCAAAACCAACAAGAACTTTGTTTTAAAGTCATCAACACTCAGGGCAAATGCCCTATTGAGTGAGAAAGAACTTAAGAGCTTTAAGCCTGAGGCAAATTAATTGGGAATTGGGTGACCATTGGTGAACTTGGTGAATTTGATCTGGAGTCTATCAAGTAATCAGGAGACATTTAGTTGACTACAGTTTCCAGCACAGCCAGTGTAATAAAACAGATAATATGCAACAGGGGAAAAACAGCAGCCTATTTTAGTTGGAACATGTCATCTACCACTAGGCAAACTCTTATTGGCTCTAGGTCTTGAAAACTTAAAGCTCTCCCAACGAACAGACAGAACTAAGGAGGAACTGGAAGATGAAGAGTTTAAGTATTAGGAGAAGAAATACAGAGATAATTCTTTTTACCTTGATAAAAAGATAAACACAAATGCCTTTGTAAAAACATTCCCAGGGATAAAGGTTGCACACTCCTCATTCAAATTCTTTTTTTTTTTTTTTAAGATTTTATTTATGTGAGAGAGAGAGAGACAGCCAGAGAGGGAACATAAGCAGGGAGAGCGGGAGAGGGAGAAGCAGGCTTCCTGCAGAGCAGGGAGCCTGATGCCGGGCTTGATCCCAGGACCCTGGGATCATGACCTAGGCTGAAGGCAGACACTTAATGACTGAGCCACCCAGGTGCCCCTCAAATTCATTTCTGATAAAGAATATAACCATTTAAAACTTCTGTGATTTGTTAGGACACTTCAGTTTTATTCTTAAAATGTTGTAGAAAATCATTACCTAGAACTCAACTGGTATGAAAATATTTGTATAAATTTTTTTTAATGTCATACATAAAGTTAATGCATCAGTTTTCAAATGAGTGCTGATGACAGAGTTAGTACCACATTCCCCTTTAGGCAGACTAAAAAACCTAGGACACAGAATTGAAGTGGTTCACTGAGGCAAGCCAGCAAGACAAAAGCCCATTTGCTATTCAACTTTCTCTCTTTCTCTAGAAGTTCAAAGCGTTGCTCTTCACTTTTACTTTTACTACAAAGGGGAAATTACTGTCAATTCTTGGACATATTTCTCTTTTTGTGGTTGTTCTAAAGAATGCAGAGACTAAGGTTAACTGAAATTCAGAGCAGTACATAAAACTATAATAGCTACAAAGGAGTAGAAAGAAAAATACAGATAGTAAAGATGCAGGGAAATTAAAAAAAAAAAAAGTAAAATCTCTCCTCTCCTCCTAAACATTAATAAAATCTTAAACCTGTTACTTTAGATTCAGAAAATGATTCAGTCTTCCTACCCCAAAACTCCAGCTCCCCATCCTCCCCAGAATAAAGAGTGGACAAATATCAACAGCACAAGTAAAAGCTTTAAGTCTCCTGGAGTGGGTGGGAAGGAGGAGGAGGGGTCATTACACATTCTCTGTGAAAGAAGACAAAGCCAGATCCACATTCCAGGGAAATCTGTCTGGTCCGAGTTTTTCCTTAAATACAGATTGGCCTGTCACTAAGCCAGGCTCTGTAATCTTCCCAGGCTGCCACTGCTAGGGAAGCCAGGAATCCCTTCTAATTAATCAGGCCCTCCCAACAAAAATTTTCCCACCCACAATAAAGTAGATTGGGGGGAGGGGAAGCAGCAGAGCAGGCTTTGTAGCCAAAAGAATTCTAGACTTTGGTGTAATACCTAACTAATCCAAGAAAACAGATGCAGGAAGCAGAGGAAATGATCTACAAACAGAGACAGACAATGAGGTAGGAACCTTTCAAAGTACTGCTTTGCTGGAACCAGAGCTGAAAATTTTAAATCCTAAAATGTAATTATTATCGGGAGTGAGACCTGGCAGCATTACATACTTTAAAAAATGCCTTTAAAGCAGGGGATGGACCCATAAACTTTCAGAGGCCAACACCATATATACTGATTTGACACTTTCGACCATAAGTTATTATTCAAATTTATTTTCTTATTTATTTCTTTACTTATATCTTCTTACTAAAACTAAAACTTCTTACCAAAACATGGATAAAAGTCCAGGATTAATAGTTTATGTCCATGTCTATTTCTTGGTTCCACTTGCAAAGGAAATGGCCTTGTCTTGGCCTTACTAATTTACCCACCCTTGCAACCAGTTTAACCCAAGGTAACTTCATTGAAAGCTTACTCTGACAAGGGGCAAGGAGGCAGGAGCACAGAAGGATGCATAGATTTAGACCCATGGGGTCCAATACAGCTGCTACTAGCCATGTGTGCTTCCTGAACACTTCAATGTGGCTAGCAGGAATTGAGATGTGCTTTAAGAGAGAGATTTATACATCTTAACCAGGATTTACTGATATAGATAGATATTTCAGACTTTGCAGGCAATGAGGTCTTTGTTACTACTATTCAACTCTGCCACTATAGTATAAAAGAAGCCAGAGACAATATGTAAACAAATGGGAGCGGCTGCAGTCTAGTAAAACTTAAACAATGTATAATTTTGGAAATGCTAAAATTCTGGGGTGGGTGCAGAGCTGGCTCAGTTGGTTAAGCGACTGCCTTCAGCTCAGGTCATGATCCTGGAGTCCCGGGCTCGAGTCCCGCATCGGGCTCCCTGCTCAGCAGGAAGTCTGCTTCTCCCTCTGACCCTCTTCCCTCTCGTGCTCTCTCTCTCTCTCATTCTCTCCCTCTCAAATAAATAAATAAAATCTTAAAAAAAAAAAGATCACGAAGGAGCCTTGGGGACACGTGTGTCGGCTGTCACCACTACACCCAACTGAGAAAGGAGTCATGGAAGTATAGGACTTATCTCCCTGCCACAAGTTGTAGTGACCCAGAAGTCAAGAGACCCTGAAAGCTGTGGTTCCAAGGACTCTGTCATCTCATTCACTACTGCCATTTCCTGGAATTCTGGACTAGGAGACAATTATAAGAAAGAGTTCAAGGACAGGAACACAGCGGTTTAAAAAAAAAAAAAAAAAAGCCCTCTTATAGCAGGAAGGTCAAAAGACTTTGCTGCATTTGAAGAAGGATAAGCTGTTTGCATGGATAATTAATACCATTCCAGGAAAAGTCTCAGAATAAACAACTGAGATGCAAGTGGCAAGCTATTTGGGTTTCATCTGGTTTTCTATTACTTTAGAAACCATGCTCTATCCAAGTATTTTTCAACCCAGAGAGCCAAAATTACATGCATCTATATGAAAATTTGCTCAAGTTAATTCCTTTTAACCTTTACTCATTTAATTACTGATTAATATACTGATGTATATACAGAGATTAAAATGCCTTATCAAAAACAGGCCTCCTCTGCCCTATCCTGTCACCACCCTCCTCAGCTCTCACCAAGAGCAACCACACTGAAAACTTCAGCTATTTGATCCGGTATTTACTATCATGTTTCTAAATACTATGTTATTACTACCAATTTCTTATTATTTCAGCTTCACATGCTTTCTACTGAAAATGAGGACAATGCTTACAACTCTCACCCACACATCTCCTTCTCCAGCCTTCCAACAGCTGGAGTTCACAACATATGAAATGTACCCTCTGTTCAAAGCTGAGCTACGTAGTGTACTATGCTTACTTTCTAATCTTACACAAGATGGGAAGAGTTGCTTCATTTTTCTTTTGTGTAGTTTCCCATATTCTTATCACTAATCATTCCCACACTCTCTGACAGACCAAAGAAAACCTCCTCTCTACTTCCAAATACATCAGGTATTTCATCCTTTCATTTCTTGTTGAGAGACACCTTTCATGGAACCCTATGTCCTGTGCCAATCTGACTGGTTGCTTTCTAGGCAGGACACACTGCTGATCACCATGGGATTTGCTCAGGCACTCACCTGCCAAATTCCGTATTTCCCAGACCCTATAACTCACTCCTTCTCTGTTTACTCTCTCATTTTGGAAAACCACATTCTTCCTAAAATTGGGTACATTAGAAGGAAATTTTTCTAGACTTTGCATCTCTGAGAATGTCTCTCTTCTGCCTTACCTGTCAGAATGGCTAAAATCAAAAACACAAGAAACAACAAGTGTTGGCAAGGATGTGAAGAAAAAAGATCCCTTGTACTCTGCTGGTGGGAACGCAACCACTAAAGCCACTGTGGAAAACAGTATGGAGGTTCCTCAAAAAATTAAAAATAGAATTACCAGATGATCTAGTAATTCAACTACTAGGTATTTACCCAAAGAATACAAAAACACTATTAGTAAATATTAGATTACTAATTTACAAACTGTAAAAAATTAGATTGTTACAACAAAATTAACAAACCTGATCTAAATGACAGATGCACTTGACAACCATCACATTTTTCAAGTGCTTATGGAACACTTTCCAAAATAGAGGAATTATACCAAACAACAAAATGATTAGAAAATTCCCAAATACTTAGAAACAATATAATACACATTTCAATAACCCAGTGATCAAAAATGTCATCACAGGGGCATGTGGGTGGCTCAGTCATTTAAGCGTTGGGACTCTTGGTTTCAGCTCAGGTCATGATCTCAGGGTCATGAGATCAACCCCTGCATCGGCCTCTATGCTGGGCATGGAGCCTGCTTAGGATTTTCTCTCTCACTCACCCTCTGCTCTCTCTCTCTCTCAAAGAGAAAAAAAATGAAATCACAGTGAGAATCAGAAAATATGTTTATTTGACAAACAAAATCTCTACTTTAACTTCATCTCTAACAAAACAAGAGGGATATAATTAAAGCAATAAAGGCTTAGAGAGAAAAATTTATAGCTTTAAGTGTTTATATATTGGAAAAGAAATGCTCAAATTCCATGATTTAAGCTCCCACCTTAAACTGGACAGAGAAGAGCAAATTTGCTCAAAGAAAATATAAGGGAGAAAATCATTAAAAAAAAAATCCATAAAATAGAAAACAAGTACACTACAGGGGGAAAAAGAAAAATCAAAGCCAAAAGAGGGTTCTCTATTTGGGAAAAGACTCCTAAATAAACAAACCCCTAACAGTACTAATAATCGCTCCTTTAGAAATGCAAATCAAAACCATATCACCTCACCCCTGCTAGAATGGCTACTATCAAAAAGGCAAGAGATAAGGAATGCTGGTGAGGATGTGGAGGAAGTGGAACTGTGGCTGGTGAATGATTGGTGGGAATATAAACTGGTGCAGCCACTACGGAAAACAGTATGCAGCTTCCTCAAAAAACTAAAAATTGAACTACCATGTGACCTAACCATTCCATTTCTGGGTATATATCCAAAGAAAATGAAATCACTATCTCAAAGAGACATCTGCACCCCATGTTCATTGCAGCATTATTCACAATAGGCAAGACAGGGAAACAACCTAAGTGTCTACTGATGGATGAATGAATAAAGAAATGTGGCGAAAATACACAATGGAGTATTATTAAGCCATAAAAAAGGGAAATCCTGCTGCTTGTGACAAAATGCATAGACTTTGAGGGCACTATACTATGTGAACAAGTCAGAGAAAGACAAATACGTATGATTTCACATATATATGGAATCTAAAAACATCAAGCTCATAGAATAGAATGGTGGCTACCAGGGGCTAAGTGGTGGGGAAAATAGAAAGATGCTAGTCGAAGGGTATAAACTTCCAGTTACAAGATGAGGAAGTTCTGGGGATCTAACGTATAGCATGATGACTACAATTAACAATACTATACTTGTATCCTAGAAAGGTGCTGCAAGAGTAGAGCTTTAATGTTTGCACCATAAGAACAACAATTATGTGAGGTAAAGGATGTGTTAACTAACTTCATTGTGATAAACATTTCACCACATATGCTTATCAAATCACCATAACCTTACACAATGTTATATGTCAATTGTATCTCAATAAAGTGGGGAGAGGGAAGGAAAAAAAAATCATCCTGTTGGAAGGTTTGAGCCTGGCAGTCAGAATATGTGGGAGCCAGGATAGCGGACAGCTGGGATCCTAATGCCCAAAAGGGGTAGAAAAGTTCGGAAGGAACTCATTCCAGTTAAGCCAGAACTGTAAAGAACTTCAACTTCAGTTCTTTGTACAATGCTTGACACATAAATAAGTACTGGATATGCAGATGTCCTCATGTAATACATGGTTCATACAGGTCCATAATTTCTTGGAGCAGGAACTATTCTATAGAGCTTTTTCCTGCATTCTCTTGATAAACTGTGACCTTCATGAAAATGCAACTAGAAAAAAAAAATCACTGCTTGCAGATCAAGGGAAGCAACACAGAAGCTTGCCATCCATCCAGGGCTTCAGCACGAGGGAAGGGAAAGGAGAACAGCAAGGAAAATACTAGAAGATACTAAAAACACCAACCTTGCACCAGACTCCGTTGTGGCTTGCAAAGCTGTACTACCCACAAGGTGGTGGAACCCCAAGCCATGAAATTAATGTGAAGCCTGGTCCAAAACCACTGAAATGCCAGTGGCTCCAGAAGAAGTAAACTAGAAACTGCTCAATTGCACTAGAGTGTGTATGTGTGTGTGTGGGTGTGCACACGCACGCACATGAATGTGCACACATGCACATGTAGGAGTGACTGAAAATAAGCACACAATTAAAAATTACACCCATGAACAATCTAGCAATTTCAATCACCAATTTATTCCACACTTACTAAATAATAATGGAAATAATAGAACAATCTACAAGAGACTATGAAACAAATTACTGTAAAATTATAAAGAAGATAAAAGGATATGGGAACATATTTTAAAAATAGGGCAAGTATATAAAAAAAGGACTGGTAGAATTTGAATTAAAAAAAAATAAACCAAACACAAATTCTCAGCTGAAAAATATAGTCACTAAAAATAAACAAGTTAAAGAGTAGATTAAATACAGATTAAACAGCAAATTAAATCCAGATGAGAAGATGTTAACGAATTGGAAGAGGTTTAATAAAAAGCACTCTGAATGCAACACAGAGACATAAAGAGAAACAAGAAAAGGCTAATGGCCAAGGGGCATTCCTACAAGCCTACTGCAGCAGCATTCCTCAGAAAAGGCACGTGAGGTCAGCACTTGTGGCAGGTGTGCGGGTTCCCTGCTGCCCATGACACCCTAGGCCAGCACAGACAATCTGGCAGGAAGGATGTCAGACATTCAGAACGGGATCCCAATGTTTGGTTCGTGGTGCTTTTTAAGCTGCATGATTGGGAAGAACTGGCCCCCTGCCTGTGTGATCAGAGGCACAGAGACAATCACAACGTGATGCACACAATCTTCCACATAATGTCAGAATGCTGTCTGTATCCCTAACTTGCTAATTTGATACTCATGGTTGGAGTAACTTCCCTGTCTGGCATGATCGAGGAGCTAAGTTCCAACTTGCTGGTGTGGCTGTGAGATGAGGCAATAAGGTAGCAGAATCTGCCCTATCAGTGTGTATGGCCTAGAAATCAAGAGACTCATCTCTGACATAACCAGGCACCTCAGGTCCAAAACCTGCGATTGACCAGAACTGTCTGCTCTACTGGGCCACTGCCAGTTTTGGCAGAGCTCTGCAGACAGCCTGCAGGAGCTCCACCTTGGACAAGTTAAGATCACCCTAGCAACACATAAGAAACTATTACATGAGACTACCCAGAAAACTTAGTATAAGAGTTCCAGAAGAAGAGAACAGGATAAAGGGCAGTACTTGAAGAGAAATTGGTTGAGATTTTCCAAAACTGATAAAAAAGACTTGCATCTTTCAAATAAAGATATGCATTGCATCCCAAGCCAGATAAATTAAAACAAGTCTACGGCTTCAGGCTTCATAGTGAAATTGTAAAACATCAAAGCCAAAAACAAAATTTTAAGAGCAGCTAGAAAGAAAAAAGTTGATAACCAAGATAACCAAGAAAGAAATCACAATGAGGCAGGCGAGAGACTTCTGTGGTTACTAGTCTCCACAGATGCGCGCCCCCCCCCCCCCGCCCATAAATCTTCGCTTCCCTGTGGGCACATGCTGCTTCTCACATCAAAAGCTGCAGCTTCCCTTGGCCTGGGTCCTTTGAGTGCTCTGACCAACAGAATGTAGTATAAGTGCCAAGTGAGACTTCTGAGCCCAACCCTTCAAAGAACTGGCAAATTCTCTTCTTTCTTCTAGCAACTCTTGCTCTGGGACACCATCCCTCAAACTCAGCCACCATGCTAGGAGAAGCCCAAGCCACAGAGAGCAGCCATGTGAATGAGAAGTGACAGGCAACAATCACCAGCCCCAGGTGAGCTCCCAACCACAGCCAGTATCAAGGGACAGCCGTGTGAGCATGTCATCTTTGATGTTCCAGCTGAACTGGGGTCCCAGATAATTGCAGCCCCAGCCACCATCAAAAACAGAAATGACCCAAATGATACCAGGCAACCTACACAATCACAAGAGAGAAAAAAATGGCTTGTGTTTTGAGCTACTAAGTTTTAAGGTGATTTTAAACATCAGTCAATAACTACAGAGTTTCTCAGTTGCCATAACAGATCCCAGAAGACAATGGAAAATATCTTCCAAACGCCAAGGAAAAATAATGCTCAACCTAGACTTCTATAACCAACTTTCTAGAGTTAAGACAAAACTACATTTTTTAGAAAGACAAATGATGAAAGTTCACCACTTATAATCTCTCATAAAAAGAAATACTACAAAACACGTGGATAAGCAGTGAAATTTATAAATACGTTGTAAATCCAGGACTTGGTAAAAATAAGATATAACTACAATATTAAGTAGTATCTGATCTGGTTAACTATTGTAATTTGTCTGTTTTGGTGTTTTGAACCTACTTAATCTAACACTAGCACAGAAAAAATGTCCTCAACAGCCAGCATAGGTGAAGGCATCTCAGACACCTCATAGTCACTATTTATCAATTCTTCCCCTCTCCTTTCCCACCACCCTTCACACATAGTTCTCCCATTCCCCCCACACCTGAGAAGGTCTCAGCCTCAGCCATCAAGGGACAGAGAAGAGATACTTATAAAAAGAAAACAAAAGAGGGCAGCTGGGCAAGAGACCTCTCTCCTGGCATTCACCCACCTGCAGCATTTGCTGCCTACTTCATTTTTATCTGCTTTGTCATTATCAAAAATCATGTCACGGACATACGTATGTGAATGACAATTTTTAACATTAAGGACCAAGTTATGACCTAATGGCATCTTACAGAAGACTTGAAGCAAGAAACTCCCATAACCATATGAACTATTTTTTTCTCCCCCCCCATTCTTAACATGCAAATCTTCAATCACCTAAGGTTTTCAGTAAAGACACTAATTTAGAGTAGAAGGCAAGTTCAGAGCTTCAACTGTCAATGAACACAGAACTCAGTTATATTAGAAAATAATTAACCATTTTAAAGAATATTAAGCACTACTTACTTTAACGGCAAATTTCTTTGACGCCATGGCTTACTGATTCCAGAGTAATTACAGACCTTTAAATAGAAGAAAAAAAGTTACAAGTAGGTATATCAAAATCTCTATTTGGATAATATATAGGAGAAAGGTTGACTGAATAATCAAATAACAGTATTTGCAAGATAAATGTTTACTTAAAACTGGTCTTAAAAATATATTATATTGGGGCGCCTGGGTGGTTCAGTCGTTAAGCGTCTGCCTTCAGCTCAGGTCATGATCCCGGAATCCTGGGATGGAGCCCCACATTGGGCTCCCAGCTCAGCGGGAAGCCTGCTTCTCCGTCTCCTTCCTGCTCGTGCTCTCTCTCACTATCTCTGTCTGTCTCTCTCTCAAATAAATAAAATCTTAAAATATATATATATATATAATATTGGGGGCCTTGGGGGGGCTCAGTCAGCAAAGCATCTGACTCTTGATCTCAGGATCATGGGTTCAAGCCCCATGTTGGGCTGCTCGGTGGGAGTGGAGCCTACTTTTTTATATATATGTTATTGAAATATATATATAATATTGAATTAGCCACTTAAAAACCACCAACAAAGGAAAGCACAGGCTCAGATGCACTCTATCAGACGTCTAAAGAGTTAATACCATTGGGGCGCCTGGGTGGCTCAGATGGTTAAGTGTCCGACTCTTGGCTCTGGCTCAGGTCATGATCTCAGGGTTGTGAGGTTGAGCCCTACGCTGGGCTCCATGCTGGGCATGGAGCCTGCTTAAGATTCTCATTCTCCCTCTGCCTCTGCCCTCCAAAAATCATGAGACAATACATGTATAGTACATTTTTTTAAAGACTTTATTTATTTGATAGTGAGAGAGAGATAGCACAAGCAGGGGGGGAGCGGCACCTAGGCACCCCAGGACCGTATTGTATTTATTGAAAAAAAAAAAAATCCATGTATAAGTAGACCCACACAGTTCAAACCTGTATCGTTCAAGAGTCTACTCCCCTTTACTATGCTTAGCCAGGCCAACTGCCCTCTCTCACCCTTGCAGAAACGTAGAGAATTATTTTTTGGAGAGAGTAAGACAGAGGATCTCTGGTCTGGAAAACACCAGGCACAGCATAAAGTAGGGGGTACCCTACTGAAAAAAGAGAAAATTAAAGGAACATTTACAAACTGATTGGCATCTTCCCCAACCCGCATGTCCCTTATGATGGTTAATTTTATGTCAACTTATCTAAGAGATGCCCAGACAACTAATAAGATATTATTTCTGGGCATATCTGTGAGGGTATTTCTGGAAGAAATCATGATTTGAATTGGTGCACTCAGTAAGGCCAATGGCCCTCCCCAGTGTAGGTGGTTATCATTCAATCTGCTGAGGGCCCAAACAGAATAAAAGGTGCAGGAAGGGTGAATTTGCAATCTCTGAGTTAGGACACCCATATTCTCCTGCCCCCAGACTTCAGCACTCCTGGTTCGCAGGTTTTGGACTGAGAATGAATTATACACAGGCTTTCCTTGTTCTCCAGCTGGCAGACAGCAGATCATGGAACTTCTGTCTCTGTAATTGCATGAGCCTATTCCTACAATAATTATATATACCTTCTTTTGGTTCTGGGTCTCTGGAGAACCTTGTCTAATACACCCCTCTACACTGCCTAGCCTCTCCAAATAGGAGACTGAAACCATTCAGGGACTGGACTAACCTAAAAGGTAGGATCTAGAAGTACTGACATCAGGGATTCCCCAAGGAAACAGCCTAGATGGATGGTTCTAAAGTGAAGCAAACACCCACAAGCCCCGTATCTGCATGGAGAACTGCCTTCCATCTTTTTAATACCCCACTCTCGAATACAAGTAAACAACCAGGAATCACCTGCTATCTAAGGAAAGACTCTGTCATGAAAGAAAACAAAACAAACAGGAAAGAAACTACTTGGCCAAAACTGAGACTATGCAGGGAGAAGGAAACCATTTTTTAAGAAACTATCATTATTATCAGGGAGATAGGAGATATTGCAACCATAAAGCAATAAATACAATAACAAAAAATAAGAAACTTTCAGAAAACAAATTAAAGTGATAGCTGAAATAAAAAAAAAAAAAGTACCAGAAGTGCTGGAGGACCAAGTTCAGGAAGTCATTCAGAAACTTCAGCAAAAATAAAAAAGATGAAAAATAAGAGAGAATAAATTAAAAATTAAAGGACCAGTACAGGAGGACCCATACATGAAAGTTAGATGGAAACATCTCATATTAGGGCATATATCACTGTAAAACATCAGGCATTGGAGATTAAAAAAAAAAATCTTTAAAAAGAGGGTGAGAGGTGGGTGGAAGGAGTGGTCAGTGAATGTTTGGCTCCAAATGGCTCAAAGCAACTCTGGAGACTAAAAGACAATAGAGAAATATCTTCAAAATTCTAAAGAAAATTGTTTCCAACCTCCAATTGCATTTAAACATGAGGGGGAGGGGACATTTTTAGACATGCAAGGTCTTAAAAAATTTAAGTCCCATGCATCCTTTCTCAGGAAGCTTAACTGAAGATGTGCTTCACCAAAATGAGGAAATTAACCAAGAAAGAGGAAGATACAGGAAAGAGGAAGGCGAAGACAGGCAAAAGGCAGAGGAAATCCTAGGATCTGGTCAAAGCAGATCCCTGAATGAGATCATGGGCTAGACCAGGAGAGAACCATGAGTGGGGGCTATAGCAGTTTCAACGTCTCCAGGAGATGCATCCTCAAAAGCGTCTGTGAGCATGCAAAACTCACTTTAGACAACTGGTGGAGAATCTGAGATTGAATTAGGACAGGAACATGGAAAGCTAGGCAATTACTGATCCTACGATAAATAAAAATTGTGCCGAAAATAAAGAGAGTACTTCATACACAGCTCAGTTACGGCTAGCATGTGTAGTTATGATAACAAACACTGAATCTTGACCTAAACAATGTTACGTTTACAGCAAAATTACAAGGATGGGAATATGTGTGTATGTGCATATTATACGGCAGGGGCACAGAGGTTAAACTGAGCGAGAGCTCCCTTGAATGCTGAGGGGATGTTTCAGAAGCAAAGCCTAAAATCAGTATAAAACAGTTACAACCGCCACCGCAACAGTAATGGTTAAGCAGAAATACAGCAAGTAATTTAGTGATATGGAACCAATTGTTAAATGCTAAACTTGGCTCCAACATGAAGAGCAAGGTGAAGAGAGCTGCTCTGGAGGAAGGAATGAGGTGAAAAGGAGGCCATAACTCACAAGTCTTGTACATGGAACTATTTGCTCGTTCCAACGTGTGCACAGATGTTACAGCAGCACGGTACAACAGAAACAGAATGCAAGCCAGAGATGTACTTTTCAATTTCCTAACAGTTGCAGTTAATAAAAATGTAAACCGAAACAGAGGAAATTCATTTTAATAATATTTTTATTTAACCTAATAAATCCAACATATTATCATTTCAGCATGTAATCACTAAAAAGTATTTACATTCTTAGTGTTTTACCTTAGTCTTTGAAGTCAGGTGTATCAGGTGTGTATTTTCTGTTTCCAGCACATCTTAATTTGGACTGGCCACATGTCAAGTGTTAGACACCTGTGGTCAGTGGCTACCATAATGGACAGTGCGGTTTGAGCATACTTGGTTTCATTACAAGAAAAACACTTATTTCTGTGTCCCAGATTACTAATTTAAACAATAGGGATAGTAATACCTAACTCAAAATTATCAAAAGGATTAAATAAAATGATATATGAAAACCCCTGATGCAACCTTTATAAAACAGTAGGCCCTTGAGGAGTGTTAACAACTACTTAGTCAACGGTGATGATTTAAAATCGGATGATTTTTTTTCAAAATGTGATAAACTTTGATTCTATTTTTTTTAAAGATTTTATTTGAGAAAGAGACAGAGAGCATGAGCGGGGGGAGGGGCACAGAGAGAGGGAGAAGCAGACTCCCTGCTGAGTGCGGAGCCCTACAAGGGGCTTGGTCTCACAATGCTGGGATCCTGACCCAAGCCAAAGTCAGACACTTAACCAACTGAGCCACCCAGGCACCAGATTCTATTTTTTTTTTAATGGACAAAAACATCTTTATCCAAACCCCAAATCACTTTAATTATTCATTTCTATTCTCTGAATGATGTAGTGCATATGATTTAGAAAAATTATGAAGGTCATTCATCTAGTAACTCCATTTAGAAATAGGTGTAAATGGAAAAAATAAGTTCCTAGAGAATCAGGAACATGTGTTTGAAAACAACATTTATAAAGGTTGCCCTGAAAACTTTAGGTAGATCTTTATGTTATTTGAGCCTGATAAACACAAAATTGGTCCCCTTAAATATACTAAATTAGTTTTGAATAACTTCTGCCAAGAATTTAGGGAATCCCTCACTGGAGGGTGCTTAAGTGCTTCAGCTGATAGAGAAAAGGAGAGAGTTTTGTCAGCAAGTACCCAACCAAGCTGAAGCATGTGATCAAATTATTTTTTAATTGTACACTGGTTTTCCCATATGTCCTTCCTTTCCCGAAGGACAGGTGGACCACACTGGAGGCTGCAGCAAGGCTTTCAGACCATATCTGCATTAGATTATGGGCCATATTACAGTGAAGGTTACATTTTTCAACTCACAATAAGGTTTCAATATTCTTTCTTCAAGTACTCACTTTTTTTTCTTTTTACTTCTATCAGTAAAGCAAGAGTAGCAGCATTTTTTAAGGACTGGATTCTTCAAAAAGTATCATCAAAGCCCAATCTCAAAAATATGATCTGTAGGAATCTAGGACCAAATACTATGTATTTTTACATAATATGGTCCCCTAATGTAAAAATAGGCCACATGGGAAAAGGAACTATATTATACATTCTGCACATGTATTTTTTCTTAATTCACTTCGCCTATTTGATATTTTTACATTTTGCTTATTTTTAATCCATTTTTTAATATCATGTGGCATTCTGCCTCTCATTGTATATCATTTTTTCATTTGTTTCCACAATGTTTGGAGGCTCAAAAAATCACATTTAGGGCTAAGAGAGAACTCACAAACTATCTACTCCCAACCCTGCCCTCTATTCCCCTAAAGAGTATACTTGTCAGACCAGGTCAGGGTCTCACAGCTGAGAGTCAAGGGCGAGAGAAGAGTCTTCTCAACTCAGCTGAGGGCAAACTAAGACCATCTGTCAACTGCAGAACTGCCAAGGTCTATTGTTAACTGGACTGTCAAGGTATGTGTACCCTCCCTCCCTCCACATCCCGCCTCCCCCACAACACACACATTCCCACCACGAAGGCACAAGATCCCAACAGAGTTAGATTTCAAATAGAGCTACATGAGTGGTGGATGGTTCTCTCCTGCTAATGGAAGAGGAAGGAAGTCCACAGCTGAGGAAATGTAGTCTGAATGAATTTAATATACCATTGTGCTATGTGACATGGCACACATCTTCATAAACAAAAAATAAAGCCCACCAACATAAAGCCCAAAACACATCTGGATAGCCAACTGGATAGACCTTGAGCCTGCAAATCTGCTGAAGTCATTCTAGATAAGGCAGATACATTTCTTTTGCTTCCTTACATCATTAGGGACAAGTGCTAGAAATGAACTGACTGGTGAACTGAAGCAGTTTGCTAATTCCCAAATATGGTAAAAGCACTCTTATCCATCCTGGTGGGAACAGGTTCTCAAAGGTGAACAGCCCTCAGAGCACTGCTTGACCCTAGAGGCTGCTCAAGAAATGTCTGCTGGATTAAGAAATATTCCAGATAATAGGAGCAGGGGAGCGCCCAACCATTTTATTTTTGCTGTTTTTAGGGAAATTTTCCAGAAAGCATATTGAATCTTTATGACTTTCATAAAAAATACCACATGGTGAATATTTCTTTGATATTCAGAAGAAAGTGATCACCCATCATCCCACTGGGCAATATACAGATTAATGCCCTTGGGAGCCGCTACTCAACAGTGGAACCAGTGTGGTTCCTACCAGCTCTCCTGGACTTTCTTTGAGCTGTCAGGGTGCCTGTCTTCCAAGGCTCCCTTTCCCTGCTAGGTTCTGCAACCTAATCAGATAAGGCTAGCAACCTTAGAGACCAAGTGTGTCGGGTTAATGGGGTATTTTCCAAGCCTCTCTTCCATGGATTTGCATGGACTTCAGTGTGAAGGTAATAAAATGGCTGTTACCTTAACTTTAGGGTTTCTGAAATGATGAAATAGCTGAGTCATGGTACAGAGAACCATGCCCTCTGGATTTGAGCCTCAGCATTTAATTCTTTCTGCCTCAGTAGGACGAGGATGTTACAAAGGTGGACTCTCAAGTCTCTTCTATTTTAAAATATTTGTTATCCAAAATCCAACGGCAGTTCAAGGAACAAATAATACCAGTTTACAAATCCCCCCAGAAAAGAGAGAACCCTGCCCAGCCCCCAACAACTGATTATATGAAGCCCTAATAGCAAAACCAGACAAGGGCAGTACAGGAAAGGAAAATCACAGCCAATTCTATACATGAACATAGAGGCAAGAAACCTAAACAAATAGAAGCAATCTGAATCTAACAACATTTAAAAAATACACCAGAACCAAGTGAGGTTTATCAGAGGAGTGCAAGGTTGATTTAACACTAGAAAAATCACCATACTAAAAAATTAAAGTAGGAAAAAAAAGACAAGGTCATTTAATAGAGGTAGGAAAAAAATAAAGAACATTAGAAATCTGAGAAAAGAAATTTCTTAATCGTGGAGCACCTGGCTGGTTTAGTCAGAAGAGCATCCAACTCTTGATCTTGGGGTCATGAGTTCAAGCCCCACAATGGGTGTAGAGATTACTATAGTATTAAAAATAAATAAGTATATAAACAAACTTAAAAAAAGAAATTTCTTAATCATAAAAAAGCATCTACAAAAAATGCAGCAAACATGCTTCATGACAAACCATTAAAAGCAATTTCTCTGAAACAGGTAGAAAATGTCGATTTTAAAATATTTTTTAAACTAGCATTGACAAATATAAAATATCTAGGAATAAGTTTATCTTTTTAAAAAATTTTACTTATTTATTTGTCAGAGAGAGAGAGAGAGAGAGCACAAGCAGGGGGAGCGGCAGACAGAGGAAGAAAGCAGGCTCCCTGCTGGTCAAAGAGCAGGATGCAGAACTCCCTCCCAGGACTCTGGGATCATGAACTGAGCTGAATGAAGGCAGACACTTAACCAACTGAACCACCCAGGTGTCCCTAAGAACAAATTTAATAGGAAATGTGGAAGACCTCCTCAAATTGCTCTTCTAACTTAATGCAATTCTTTTTTTTATTTTGTTATGCTAATCACCATACATTACATCATTGGTTTTTGATGTAGTGTTCCATGATTCATTGTTTGCGTATAACACCCCGTAACTTAATGCAATTCTAAGCACAATCCTGAACAGGGAATCTGAGAGCAAAGAGGTCTAAGATACTTGTAAAGGAGAAGAGAAGAAAAACAAAGGACAGGGGTTGTCTTACCAGATATAGCAAAACTATAATGCTACAGTAAATAAAATAATATGTACTGGCAAAGGGGTAAACAGTCTAAAGGAACAGACCACATAGACTAGAAAACAAACCTCCACACTTACGGACATGGATGACAGAAGCAGCACTGCCCATCAGTGGGAAATGAAGAGATTATGCATTCAATAAATTGTGGTTGAACAACTGTTTATCCATTTGGAAAAAGATGAAATTGGAGCACTATCTCACACAACACACAAAAGTCAATTACAGATGGGCTAAAAACTAAAATGTAAAAAAACAGAACCTCTTAGAGAATGTTTTCAAGAACTCAGGGTAAAGGAGGAGTTTTTTTAACTGGACACAAAAAGTGCAAACCATAAAGAAAAAGAATGGTAGATTTGGCCATATTAAAATTAAAACTTCCCTCAGACTGGATGAAAATATCTGCAATTCACATATCCAACAAAAGTTATAACTAGAACATAGAAAGAACTCTCAAAACTCACCAATAAAAAAAATACAATCCAGTCAGAAAATGGGTGAAAGACATGAACAGACATCTCGCCAAAGATGATATGCTCAATATCATGAGCCATCAGAGAAATGTGAATAAAACTCCAGTGAGATATCACTACATATCTACCAGAATGGCAAATAAAAAATAGTGGTAACACCAAATGTTGATGAGGATACAGGGAAAATGGATTTCTCTTTGCCGGTAGCACTGTAAAAGTGGTACAGCCACAATGGAGGAGAGGTAGATTTCTTATAAAACTAAGTATGCACTTAACATATGACTCAAAAATTTCACTCTTGGGAGTTTATACCAGAGAAATGAAAACCTAGGCTCACATAAAAATCTGTATACAAATGTTCACAGCAACTTTATTCATAATAGCCCAAAACTGGAAACAACCCAGATGTCCTTCAATGGGTGAATGGTTAAACAAACGGTGGTATATCTATACCATAGGGTATTACTCAGCAAAAAAAAGTAATGAACTGTTGATACAGGTTGCTTGGAGGGATCTCAAGGGAATTATGTTGAATGAAAAAAAGCCAATCTTAAAAGGTTATACGATGCACGATTCCACTTATACAACATTCTTGAAATAAGAAAATGATAGAAGTGCATAACAGATTAAGGTTGCCACAGATTAAGAATGGGGGAGGGGTATGTGGCTTTATGTAAACAGACAGCAGGAAGGAGCCTATGGCAGTGGAGTTCCATACCCTGATTGTGGTTGGTGTTGGTTACATGAACAAACACATGTGATAAAATGGCACAGGACTAAATAAATACATGTAAAACTGCTTAAATGTAATAAACTCTATGTATTGTACCAATGTCAATTCTCTGGCTTTAACAATTGCTCTATAAGCATGCAAGATACTACTAATGGGGGGGGAACTGAGTGAAAGGTACACAGGACCACCCCCTCCTTTTTTGCCAACTTCTGGTGAATCTCTATTTCAAAATAAAAGGCTTACAAAAATTAAAACTTCTGTTCAGAAATGGGGGGGTTGACAAATTCAGAGAAGAAATTTATAAGACATAACCAGCAAAGGACAACAGTCCAAAATTAAACAATCCAATAGAAAACTAGGCAGAGGCAGTACCCAGAGCAAGATGCCCCTGTCTCCTAGCCAAGTCTGCAGATCTGGTAAGGTGGTAGGGAGTGGAGTTGGAAGAATTTCCTGATCCCTTCTATTATTTAAGCCTTTACAACCACTGCACAACAACCAATCATAACTCTTACCTCCTTTGGGGAGGTGAGGGGTATGTCTCTCACCATTCTTTCTTAAAAGCTGAGAAGCATAAGTCTAAATACAGAAAGACCATTTACCAGGGAATCTGGGGAAAGCACACACTCTGCTCTCTTGTCTTACTTCAGGCACACAGCCCATCATCTGGGACTGAACAGATGAAAGTCAAAGACAGACCCATCTGCCTCCCACGAGAAGGAAAAATCATTACTTAGAGATGCCAAAAGTCCCAGACCCCAAAGAGCTGGTTATCCTGAAGCTCCCCACAACCAGAGCCTTTTAAAGTACCTCCTGTTTCCATCTTTGCACTTCTCTATCCCCAAAGCCATAATTGGAGGTAACTGAGCAGGAGTCCTCCAATCAGAACTGTTGGCTGGGATCTCCCACACTTCACAGGCCCTCCACCCACACCTCCATCTCCCAGCTCAGGCAACTTGGCAGCTTCGGTGCCCCCCACACAGCCACCTCCACCATCTGTCCTTGAACATGCAGCTCCAGCTCTCCCCACCATCACCCATACAGGCAGTCCTAGAGAATGTCCTCTCCTTCTTAAGGGGAGCTATCCTCCGAAACCCATCTCAGGCACCACCTGCTGTTTGGAGGCCTCTATAAATCTCCAGACTGAATCACTCTCTTCTCTGGGCCACATGGGCACCTCACACCATGCTCAACGAATTACAGGTAACTCCGGCCCTCAGTCTCTCTCCTCTGACTATATGTGTCTTGAGGACAAGGTCCATCCCTGTCTTCTTTGACACCTGGAGCATGGCACAGGTTTGCTGACTTGGGTGGTTTAGTCGGTTAAGCATCTGCCTTAGGCTCATGATCCCAGCATCCTGGGATCAAGCCCCACGTCAGGCTCTCTGCTCAGCGGGAGCCTGCTTCTCCCTCTCCCTCCCACTCCCCCTGCTTGTACTCTCTTCTCTCTGTCAGATAAATAAATAAAATCTTAAAAAAAAAAAAAAGTTTGCTGACTTGAGCCTGTTGATGGTACTAAATAAGGGGCTACAGACTTCTGTTTTTTTAAATTTATACCTATTTATCTAATAAATCCTTACTGTCCCCAAATTTCAAATTCCACATTAAGCTTTCTTAAAAAGAGGTCAAAGCACTCTGGACCTATTTCAATACATAAATAACACTTAAGTTAAATGTATCATGCAGCCTAAGTTAAATGAGTTGTAATACACATAAACTTGTAAACAGAAGATCAAAGTGTTTCCTCTTGAAAATAATGGGCAACAGATCAGAGGTACTGCTGAAGTGTAGGCCATAAATGTGAGTTTTTCACTGCGTAATTTTTTTTTTTTTTTAAATACAGACATTCTAACATTCATTTGAATGGAAAAGATATTAGCCTCTGTATTCGTTCAATTTTAAATCTGGGAACATCCTGAAGTTTTTCTAGACTTGCTTTACTGATCATCATGAACATGCACGCACACACACACAAAGCAAATATGCATCTTATAAAAAACTATTTTCCTAGGCCTAAAGTTGCTTTCAAGAGGGAGCAATAAGCTCAGTGCCCAGGGTTTAAAGTGTAATGTTAAAAAGTCTTGCTATCAGAGGTACCTGGGTGGCTCAGTTGGTTAAACGTCTGCCTTTGGCTCAGAGGTCATGATCCCAGGGTCCTAGTATGGAGCCCCACATCAGGCTCCCTGCTCAGTGGGGAGCCTGCTTCTCCCTCTCTGCCCCCCCACCTTGTTTTCTCTTGCTCGCTCTCTCTCTCAAAAAAACAAATTAATTAAATCTTTGGGGAAAAAAAAGTCTTGCTGTCAGAGCTCCCAGTTGAAGTCTAAGTTCAGCAGAATTTTTAGTTTACTGCCTGATTTTAAGAAGTTCAGGACAATCTCCAAAAAGATCAATTTTCCAAATATCTGAAACATATAATTTACATAAGTAGCCTGGGAAGTTAAAGTGTATTATAAATCTTAACAAATAATATCTCATCCTCTATTCTGCATTCTTGAGTGCACTTTCACTGGCCTGAAAACAGTCATTCTTTTCACAAAGAGGAGACTTTGATAGAGTATGACCCCACCAAGAATATGTGTGCATTAATGTCTTTCATAGAGATGGAAAGATCCTGAGATCCTTAAGAAAATTAATTTTGGGAGGGAATGGAAGTAGATTAAACATTATCACATGATTGTCCTGTCATTTAAATAGAAAGCAGTGATAAATGCTAATAAAAAAAGTCAGTGACCTTCTAGATTATTCTGTGGGAAAATCCAAGGCATTCTGAAGTTCACATTTGTCTTCCTTTTAGATTTGCTGGCCTGTGTCATAAGCCAAAGCAACTACTCCAGATTACGAAGGCTAGAAATTAACTTTAGGTTTCTAATCGCTGGATTTCAAATTTTATCAAGAAAATTATTATACTTCCTTTTTTCATCTTAAAAAAAAAAAAACTTATGCTAACTATGGGAGCAGAAACAGAAAACAATAAAGACCCTAAGACTCCTAAAGGAACAACCATAATTCAAGAATGAGAAATCATTTCATTCCCTGCCCCAATCTAACAAAAAAAACCCCACAAAAAACAGAAATCAATATCAAGGAAGGAATCACAAACTTTAACAAAAATACCAAGGAAAACTAACAAATGAGCAAAGATCTTGCTGTTGACAACTTAGATAAAGCTTAAGAAGGCACCGTCATTGTAAGAAAGAATCAGTTTTTCCTATTCTTCCTATGGTAATTTTGAATGCCAAAATAAGCTTGAAAAAAAGGAAAACAAAACAAGACAAAAAACAAACAGGGAAGCTCCAACAGTGGAAGGAGGATAACGCAAGTGACAAAAACATTAGGGCTTTTTTTCCTTTTGTCTTCAAATGTAGGTCAAATTCTGAAATCCTCTACCAAAAATAATTTCATGGAATGGTCCCACCTTTCAGTCACTCTTCGTCCTTAATCCAGCCAATTGGCCCAAGATCTGGGCCCCCTCACTTCCTGCTGTGCACACAGAAAATCCTCACTGATCCTGGCATGGGATGCTTCACTAATAGGCAAAGTCTAATTTTTATTTAATACTTTGTCAGAAACAGATACAGGTACCTGCCCAGGGGCAGTCACAGCCTTCAGGTTCTAGTAAAACAGACATGTGTTCAAATCCTGCCTCTTCAAGTGATCTCATACAAGCTATTCAATTCCTCTAAGTTTCCCATTTTCTTATCTATGAAGTGGGATAATAATGAGTGTCTATCTAGAGGTCCTGTGAAAACTAGATAAGATCTGATAGGTAATACTTGGTATATTTACTGAGACATCAGTGGTGGTGATGTGGGAAACAAAGGCAGAAGAACAATTATTAAATTTCCTTATACTTACAGCCATTGACAAGTCCTTGAAACAGGCAGAGTGACATTCCTCTAGAGACTCAACTGCCTTGATGTTGCCACTTTGGCAATCTTAATTGGGGGAACTTATAAGGTCCCAGGACCCTATAAGTCTCCTTTAACATATAAAAAATCCTTTGGAAATTTCCTTTATCTCTACGCCCCAAGATGCACGTTGGCAGTCCCAAGCATATGACCCACTGATATACATGTGAAGGGTCTCATGACTGAGTTTTTACTAAACAGTAATAAATGACCTTTACCTAACAATAGCTAGCCCCCTCAGAATCCTGAAAACCCTGCTTCCAAAATACCTGAGAGGCTTACACTATCCCTAACCCCCTCCCAACTTAAAAGTATATAATGATGCCACTCCTCATGACCCCAGTGCAGCTCTTCCTGCCCACAGGTCCTGTCCCCATGCTGTAATAGTCACCTTTTTGCACTAAAGACGTCTCAAGAATTCTACCTTGGCCATTGGCTTCGATCTCTAACATCTTTCCTACATCAGTTCCTTGGTCTCTGTTAACCATAATCATTATCAACATTGCAGGGCACAAACAGCACCTAATCAACTCACTTCCTACTGCAAGCCTCAAGCCCCACTCTGATAACTGTCTTCCAGTCACCTTCACAGTACAAAAAAACCTTCTGATAATTATTAACATAATTGTCTTGAAATCTAATCCTCTCAACTTTCATGAAAACTACAGAGATGGAGTGCAGATCTTTGGTTGCTAAGCTGGAGATGGGAGAGTGTTAGTACTAAGGGAGCAGCAGGAGGGAATTTTGGCAGGGGGTGGGGGGAGTGGGGAGATAATGAACTTGTCCTGCATTCTGACTGACACCATGGTTACAAAACTCAGTGCACTGGCCAAAATTCATGAAAGCCTATACCAAAAAGAATGAATTTTAGCATATGCAAATTTTAAAATAATTTTTTAATTGCAAAACAAAAAATCCAAACTTTTCTAACTAGAGAATCAACACAGTGACACACATAAACTTAAATGTCTAAGATATTATAACAGCAATATTCTATATATTATCCTATAACTAACATAAGTGAAATCCAATTTTAGTTACCAGTTCTGACATATTCAAGCACAAAATGTCAATACCATAATAACCAGGAGGCACTGCTTTTCTATAAGAGAAGCCAAGACTTTAGAAATGTACCTACACCAACATTAAATGAGCAGTACTCTCCATTTAGACCTCTACTTTGTTGCCTGATGGGTAGATTTCTTAGTGTGCATCCATTATTGTTTTCAACCTCCAAAAAGTAATATACAAATAGTAGGCTTTAAAGATTTAACACAGCTCAAAATAACTAGGCATGTATACATCAAGAGCTACAGCCCACTAAAAAGTCAATGAATGCATTTTGCATTTTTAAAAAGCCTTGACATGTTTCACTCAGAAAACATTAATCCATAAACTAACAAAGGCAAAGGTAAAAAAAATCCCAATACATACCCATTTTACCACTGTCAACTCCTGGTTTCAGTGTACATAGAAGGCATGGACACCAAATAATTGGACTTTTTTCCCAATGCAAATAAGCTGAAGAACAAAGCAGTGAAAAGGAGTACTGTGAAAATAAGAACAACCTCAAAGTCCTTCAACCAGTGAATGTATAAACAAATTACAGGGCATCTAGCAAGAGAATACTACCTAGCGATTAAAAAAAATGACTACTGATATTTCCAACAAAGAAGGCTCTCAATCATGAAAAGAAACCAGACTCTCAGGACTCCGACCAAAAAACAGCATGTACTGTAACATTCTTTTTAGATAAGCTGGGAAATGCAAACTTATCTACAGTGACATCTATCATGACAGAGAGCAAATGAGTGGTTGCCTGGAAGAGAGAGGGAAGAGGGATTATAAAACAGCAAAAGGAAATTTAGGCGATACGGATATGTTCATTTGGGGGAATGTACCTTGATTGTGGTGATGGTTTTACCTGTATATATGTCAAGCACAACAAACTACAAACTTTAAATATGTGCAGTTTACTATACGACAGTTACTGAAATAACATGGTGATATTCCTGGTTCAGCTCCACACCACCACAATAAAGTGACTATCACAATGACGTGAATCACATGAATTTTTGCTTCTCCAGTGCATATAAAAGCGATGTTTAAGACCAGGGACCTGGAGCAGCTCAGAGGCGGTGAATAATAGCTATGCAAGTCTGCAATAAAAAAAAAAAGGCCTCAAATAAGACTACTACATTGCAAAAAATGGGAAAGAAACAGAATGAAAAAAGTAAAAAGGTAAAAGAGGCAGAGTCTGAAGAATTTGTGGTGGAAAAAGTACTGGACCGACGTGTAGTGAATGGGAAGCATTTTATAACAATGGGTAAACCCGTGTTTCTGGGATGCTATCATTTTCAGTAACTTAAGAAATAAAATACTTAAGGGGTGCCTGGGTGGCTCAGTCAGGTAAGCGTTTGCCTTGGGCTCAGGTCATGATCCTGGGATTGAGCCCTGCGTCCGGCTCCCTGATCAGTGGGAGATCTGCTTCTCCCTCTCCCTCTGTGCTAAGTAAATAAATAAAATCTTTAAAAATAAAACAATTTTGAAAAAAGAAATAATTTAAAATTAAATTGAAATTTTTCCTGAAGCCCTAATTTTTCAAGTTTTGTAATTAATTGGACAATTAAAATATTATGTAAACAATTTAAATTGGGCAATTTAAAATAAGCCACATCAGAATACATACCCATATCTATAATCATATAAATGCAAGTTTATTTGCAAGATCCCTGAAAGGAAAATTTTATCGCCACCAACAACCTCCCCACTCAAATGACAAAACTAGACATTAGGTAAGCAAAACTTAAATGGACAAACTTAAATGGACATTTTAAGCTTCCTTCTAGTGAACCATTCCTTTTCAAGAAGTTGAAATCCCTGTGCTATACTGCCTAAAAGGTCATGATTCATGGAATAGCTAAGACTTTGTTCATGGAAACCTAATCATAATCAAATGGGTAGAGATACTGGCAATTTAGCACCTGCTAGAATAAATGGGTGGACAGACTTCTATAATCTGAATTCTTGGCCTGCATGTTTTTTTTTTATCCCAACTTATTCTTTTTTTTTTTTTTTTTTTAGATTTTATTTATTTATTTGAAAGAGAGAGTGAGAGAGAGAGCGCACACAGCTGGGGAAGGGGCAGAGGGAGAGGGAGAAGCAGACTCCTCTGCTGAGCAGGGAGCCTGATGTGGGGCCCGATCTGAGGGACTGAAGGATCATGACCTGAGCCCAGGGCAGATGCTTAACCACTGAGCTACCCAGGTGTCCCTACCCCAGCTTATTCCTGACATGTAGTCCCAATCTCCTCAGTATTTGAGTTACTGGTTCAGCAGAAACCAGGAAAAACAGTAACGTTGCAGTCAGAATGTTATCCAACTGTATATTGTTTACTTTATTGTAAATACTAGTAAACTGTGGTCAATAAAGTTTTACTTCCTTAAAAAAAATTATGTTTAAGTTTTACTATATAGTCTATTAAATGTGGCCCGGCATGATGTATTAAAAAAAAAAAATGTATATACCTTAATTAAAAAAACCTTATTGCTGGGGCGCCTGGGTGGCTCAGTCGTTAAAGCGTCTGCCTTCGGCTCAGGTCATCATCCCAGAGTTCTGGGATCGAGCCCCGCATCGGGCTCCCTGCTCCGCGGGAAGCCTGCTTCTCCCTCTCCCACTCCCTTTGCTTGTGTTCCTGCTCTCGTTGTCTCTCTCTCTCTGTCAAATAAATAAATAAAATCTTTAAAAAAAAAAAAAAGTTTAAAAAAAAAAAAAACCTTATTGCTAAAAAGTGTTAACCTTCCCCTGAGCTTTCAGCAAGCTGTAATCACTGATCACAGAGCACCATAACAAATACAATGAAAAAGTTTGAAATACTGTGAGAATTACCAAAATGTAACACAGAGACATGAAGCAAGCAAATGCTGTTAGAAAATGGCAACAAAAGACTTGCTCAGCACAGGATTGCCCTGAACCTTCAATATGTAAAAAAAAAAAAAAAAAAATCTGCAAAGCACAATAAAGCAAGATATGTCTATATTCCTCAATAAGGCTATTTAAAAAGAAAAAGACCATTTAAAAAAAATCTGTCTTCCTAGTACATTTAGACCACCTGCCTCTCTTCCCAACAGGTACATGTCCCAAAGTCATGGAACTGTAATACCTTTTCCCTTACTGATTTTCAGGAACAAAACTAATAACCCAAAGATTTAATTATAACAAAAAACGATTAATATGTACATAGCTGTGATCAAGCGCCAGGCATTGTTTTAAGCACTTTTCTTTTATTAACTTATTTAACCCTCATATCAACCCTATTTTACAGATGAAAAGATGGAAGCAGAGAGTTAAGTAATCTGTTCAAGGTCACACAGCTAGTATGTGGAGGAGCTAGGATTTGAACCCAGGGAATATGGCTCTGAAGTTTCCTTCCTTACCCACTGTGTTCTACTGGCACACACAATACAAGATACAGTATGTGAAAATCAAAAGCAATACATATTATACTTACACAAAACTTCAGTATTTGCTGCATTTTGAAAAACTCACATGAGGCTAAACAAAAAAACAACACAACCTTCATTCTTTTCCAAATTATTAGGTGGAAAAAGGACAACAAGAAAAGCTGGACAACTTACTGAGCACATAGAATAAATAAATGGCAAGCTGACTGGTTCCTGGGAAGCTGGTTCACTACATTTCCAGTCCAGTTCTCTCCAATGCTTTCAAATTCCTAATTATTTTAAGTAAATCTGTCTGGGATTTAAAAAATCTAAACACAGCATGTGAAAAACAGAAAAGTAATTTGCTGTTCTCTCAAACACCTTACTGGTTCCTAAATTCCATCCACAGGGTCTAAAACTCAGCAGATACTGGCCTGGAATATTTTTTTTTAAATGATTAGATTTCTCACTAGAGGAAGACAGAGGAGAGCAAGATGTCAGAAAAAACTTTGGTAAAGCACGGCCCAAGGTTTTCCAAGTCAATATTGAACTGCTGAACACATGTAGGCTTTTGAATTCAACTTGTAATAAATTAAAAGTAAAAATTTGCACAGAGGGAAAATATGCACACAGGTGTTGCTGTGACAACAGTTATATAATAATATACCAGACTGACAAATTCTCAATTTTTTAGAACACTAAATTGTTATCTTGACATCAAGTTGATGGATAAAAAGCACAAGAAAGGGGCACCTGGGTGGCTCACTCAGTTAAGTGACAGACTCTCGGTTTCAGCTCAGGTCATGATCTCAGGCTCCATAGCAGTGGAGCCCGACTTGGGGATCAATCTCTCCGTCTGCCCCTCCCTCCCACTGTCTCTTAAAAAAATAAATAAACAAAAGAAAAAAAAAAAAAAAGCCCAGGAAAACATGTCATATGCCCACCGCATGTAAAACAGGGAATAAACTGACAATATATTGTGAACTGTTTAAGAAACACAGGTTGAAAATAGGCATTCTGTATCTTTAGTTCAGGTCCTGAATTAATGCTCCTTGAATTTTAAGGTGTACTCCCTAGAAAAGATCCTGATTCAGTGGATCTTGAGATGGGATCTGAGACTAAAGTTTCTAAGAAGCTTCCAGGTGATGCTGGTCAGTAGACGGCACTCTGAGCGACCTAAGTAACTTGAATATTGGTCATAAAATTAGCCACCTGGCCTACAAATATGGTGGCATCTAGGACCCAAGAAATAAGTCTCAATACAACTTCTTCCTAGTACAGGGGAAAAAAAAAAAAAGGAAGGTGAGGAGATCAAGGAAGAAGCAAGGAGATACTTGTCATAATCCAACAGTGCTAAGAACCACAGAATACTGTTACCTGCCCCAAACTAGTAGCTGTTGAGGTCAGACAGAATGTAAACTCCAAGAAAGTAAGGGGTTGTTTTTTTGTTTGTTTGTTTTGGTTTGGTTTACTGCAGAATCCTTACGGGTTAGCATACATTAGGTACTCAATAAATGCAATGAATAGGGGCGACTGGGCAGCCCAATCGGTGAAGCCTCTGCCTTGGCTCAGGCCATGATGGGGGGCGGGGGGGGGGGCTGGGATTGAGCCCCTCATCTTGCTCCCTGCTCAGCAGGAAGCCTGCTTTTCTCTCTCCCACTCCCCCTGCTTGTGTTCCCTCTCTCGCTGTGTCTCTTTCTGTCAAATAAATAAATAAAATCTTTAAAAATAAATGCAATGAATAAATGAGTGACCAGGCAGTATATACCAACACAATCCATACTACCTCATAACCTAAAAATGTCTGAGAGGAGACTGTGTATTAGTGGTTGTGGGCAGCCACAGTTTGATGCAAATACCTGGCCCATTCATTGTACTCCATTTTCCCCCAAAACAAAAAATTCTCCAGACCAATACTTTCCACTTTTACGCCGTTTCCCACAGGCTTATGTTAACAACTCTTTAGCACTTTGAAAACAATGAAAAAAGGTGGAAGCACGGGGAAAAGAATTCAGAAAAGGCTAAAAAAAAAAAAAAAAAGAAAAAAACCCAAGGGGGGTTGGGAAAGAGATGGGCAAATAGTTCAGTTCAAGTGAAGGAACATCTTAGGCTGTCAGGAGTTCCACGTTCTTACCTATGATGGTGGCAGGGTTTGGGTTCGGGCTTTTATTAGTTTTTTACTGTCCACGGTCACTGGTGGAGTAGTACTTGGCTGAGGAGACTCAGACTAAACAGACAGCAGGCTCTCAAGCCCACCTTCAGATGCTTTGGGGATTCAAGCTTCGACCTTACTTCCCCTTTCCCAGGGTCTCCCCGTGCGTTGGGAAAACGCTGCCGCCGCCCAAACACAAAATGATCTGAGCGGCCTCACCGTCGGCTTGAAGCCAAAACCAGAACTTAAGATGGCGGGGAAACACTGAGTGAAGGGCCGGCACAGCGCAAGAAATCTACCCCAAAGAAAAATGACCTCCGCCCATTTTTCAAGGAGGGCCCAAAACAAAAATGGCGACAAGGCGGCCATTCAGACGCTAGGAACGCCGCGAATATGATTGGCAGGTAACGAATCACGGTTACCCATAGTGCTAGACGACGGAGGCGATCGAGAGAAAAGAAAACTAAAACCCAACGTTTCTGTGGTGCAGAGCACCTTGATACCGGAAAATTACTAGCGCAAGAATCAGGTTATAAAAAAGTCGGAAAGCAAAGGTGGCTCTCACAATGCTGGATAAACTTTGAAATAGCGATACATATAACTTCCTTTATAATTCTTCTGAATGCTACAGAAAAATAAAAATTTTGTCCTCGAACTAAGAAGCAGGATGGAGAGATAGTGCCAAAATTACCCACTTTGTGAAGCTAAAGAGTTGGAGGACTCCCGACCTTCCCAAATGCCCCCATCGGAAAGACTGTGGGTAAAACCTCTGAAAGCGACCAGGACCAGCTCTCACTGAGCATGTCCACTTTCCAACCCGATCCAGGGACGTTGGGGTGAGCCATTCCTTTTTTCCTGGTTTTGGAGGCAGACGTAAAAGAGGGCGGGGAACTGGCGCCAAACAACAAATCAGGCGCCTTGTGATTGGTCAAATCTGGGAGGCCCGCGTGTTGTGGGGAACCGTTGACTACCTTGTCATTCATTCAATAATAGCTCTTAAGCGCGGGCCATAAGGCAGATACTGTGCCCTAACACGTCCGTTTGATGTTATTTAAATTCTTCAGTTTCAACTCATTTGCTGAGACTGAGGCTGAATAAGCTCCGCCCCCGGCTCTTACGGGTCTCCGGCAAAGCCTTTCCGGACTGAGAACCTCACTAAAACCCGGAAAAGCGGATTCTCAGCAGCGCCGGCGCCAACCATAGCGCTGCGCATGCTCTGTCTCCAAGCTTCGAGCGCAGGTTGGCAGGACCGGCTGCGGCGGCTGCGTGCGGCTCGGCCTATGGGGCTAGCTGGTGGCGGCGGCCTAGGGAGACTCAGCGGCTGGTGGGCAGGTGAGAGCGCTAGAACCTCAGGTAGAAAAACCTGCTTTCTGCCTGGCCGAAGAGAAGGGAGGCGGGCTTGTTGGTGCCCCCTGCCCCCTCTCAGAAAGGTCACTGGTGTCTTCGTTGAAGGATATTTGGGGGCGGGGACAAGGAGGAGGCTGGCTCCTTAGAAAACTAAAGACCTACCCTTAACGTAGCCCTAGGCAGTAGATGCTTGCTGAGGGAAGGAATGTGGATGGCTAGGAGGTTTTCCAGTAGTGTGGGTACAGTTCCCGGTGTAGACCCTCCCCCCTCTCCCATCTGCGCGGCCACACCGTGGAGGAGATGGAAAAGGTGTTCCAGTGAAAGCACCGATTTCACCTGCGCTGCCACCTGCTAGCTGGAACCTGTGATTCGTCAGTTACTCTTTCGCAGGGAGAGGGCACTGTATGCCTGTGTCTGTCTGGGGGGTGAGGGCCACTTTCTGACGTGGAACTGGACGTCAGAACTATTGTACAGCATGGCTGGTGCCCACCGTGTGAAAGCAGAAGCAGGACTCACAGGACTTTTGACATTATGGGGATGGAAATCCTTTTGAGATGAAAACCTCCTGGGTCATACTCATCTTTTCCCCGAATAGGAGCATGCCCAAATACTGTTGCTGTTACAGAGGCACTCAATTCTGGCAGTTTCAGTCATTCACTAACCTTGTCAATTTATATTTATATTCATATATATATTTTGTGACACTGTGCAGAGTTAGCAGATACAGCAGTGACCAAGACAGATACAGTCCCTGACCACATGAAGCTTATATTCTAGTGATGGGAGAAGACACAATAAACAAGTACACTGATAATGAACAAGATGTTTCCAGATTATCCTAGGTTGGGGACTCTTAAGGAGGAGATTTGTGGGCAGGACATTTATTAGCAAGGACTCTTTTGGATCTTACCAAGGAATAAAGGAAGCAGGAATTGGCAGATAGAAAAAATTAAGCTGCAGTGCAGTCCCAAGGGAACTCTGGTGTTGGTTTGTCCCCTCAGAGGTGTCCCAAGTTGGAGGGAAGAGCCAGGCCTTTATACATGGGCAGTCGTTGGATGGCTGTTGTCCTGAAAAGACGGTGAGACCTCTGCTGTTTTCAGCCAGGTCAGTCCTGGAAGGGGACTGACAACTGAGGGCTGTCTCAGCAGTCCCAAGAGCTGGGGGAATAAGCCTTTCATTCTTAAAGGGGATCAAGGTGGCACATCACAGCATTCACCACAACAGTAGGGCTTTGAAGGTAATGGTAGGATGTGTTAGGGAATAATGGGTGTGGGAGAGGGAACAAACTTTAGACTGGGTGCTCAGAGAAAGGCTCTCTGGGTAGGTGACATCTGAACTAAGAGCTGAAGCACAAGAATGAGCCACCCTGTGTAAGACAAGGGGAGGAAGATGCTCCACTTTTTGCTATGCACTGAGAATATAAGGGAGAAACAAAACAAATGGCTGCTACCTTCTGTTACAGTGGGTGGCTGTTACTGGTTTTTATACATACTGACTCCCTACTATAACTAAAGATGGATACATAAAAATAGATGGAGACTAACAGGAAGATAGAGGAGAAACTGAGAAGTCCAGAAGTTTTGAAAAATTAGTCAACTTGGTAAAGACTTTTAATCTCTACAGTGTTTTTTGGGTTTTTTTGGTCGCATACAGCATTTAATCATGTTTTATTTGGATTTTGCCTTTTTCTTCTAAGCTTATATTCTCTTTGAGGACAGGAACCATGCCTTATTCATCTTAGTTGTCCCACCACACCCACCCCAGCCCCCACCCAGCCTAATGTCCCGCTAGCAGCTAATAGACACTAAGTGTAAACATTTGGATAGAACGAACATATTTGAAGTGAAAATTGATAAACCGTAAGTGATAGAAACACTGTTTTGGGATCTGTCTTTACGATATCCCTCAGTTTTATATAACCCAATATTAGATGATAATACACAATTGCTTTGGTCAGACAGGAATCTCCAGAGGTGCCTATTTCTGTTAATTTGTATTAAAGATAATATACTTCCAATAGTAATAGTTGCCATATATTGAGTGCTTCCCCCATACTAGACACTGTCCTAAGCAATAAATACATAAGTATATATGTGGTGAGCTTCATAACATAGCTGATATTACAAATTATTAAATTGGAGACAGAAGAGAAGAGATTTGCCCAAAATTATAATTAATTTTTGGTGGTTAGAATTGGATTCCCATCATTACTTAATGCCTCTGCTGTTAAGTAACAAACGTATCTGGGGCTCCTGGGTGGCTCAGTGGGTTAAGTGCCTGGCTCGTGGTTTCGGCTCAGGTTGTGATCTCAGGGTCATGAAATCGAGCTTCCCATCGGGCTCTGCGCCCAGCACAGAGTCTGCTTAAGACTCTGTCTCCCTCTACCCCTCCCCCCACGCTCGCTATCTCTCTCTCCCTCTCTCAAAATAAATAAATCTTTAAAAAAAAAGTAACCAACATTTCTGAAAATAGAGCCCACTAGGACTCTATTAACTGTTATCAAAGAAATAAATCACTCACCCTGTTTTTGCTGCTTTGCTCTGAGTTTTCCTGTTTCCTTCACAATTAGCTTTCCTGGCTCTCACTGGTAGGAGTTTACCTCTCCTATAACATCCTGGAATCATTACAGATCCACCCCCTCCCCACAATCAAAATAACCCTAGAGATCTCAAGCTCTTACATGAGAATCGGGTTATTTTTGTTCACTTCTAGACTAACTGAAACTGCCCAGAGAAACGGGCCTCCTTTATGGGGACCACTTCCCTTAGTCTGGGCAGGTATTCCAGTCCTCTCCTCTTCTTGCTATACTTTAGATTGGCTCTATTCCTTTTGAAATAACCAAAACAAGAGTAATAGCTAATAATCACTGAGTCCAGACAACCAGGTACTGTGCTAACTTCACAACAACCTTGTGATATGGAAGTCATTATTACGCTCATTTTACAGATGATGAAACTGAGGTATAGTGCATGAGGTTAAGGGACTCATCCAAAGTCACAGCTAGTTGTGAAGTGCTGAGGTGGAGATTGAAAGCTCAGGCAGTAGGATTCCACAGTTCATCCCCTTAATCACACTACACAACAGTGCATTCTTACTAAGATGATTTGCTCTGCTTTACCTTCTGAAAACTGGTAACCGGGAACTAGATCCTGGTGGGCCTCTTGTGCTGTACTAAGAAATTTAGATTTCACCTTCTAATCAAAAATATCACGAACAGCTTCTAAGCAGAGCGTAAACAATCAGATTTGGTTTTTTGCAAGATGGCTGTTAAGTGGGTAGAGTATATTTAGTGAAGAGCAAACTAGAGCAGTGGTTCTCTAACTTGAAAAACACAGATTACTGGACCCCACCTTAGAGTTTCTGACTTGGTAGGTCAGAGGCAGCCCAAGAATTTGTATTTCTCATAAGTTGATGATGCTAATGCTACTGGTAAGGGGACCACACTTTGAGAGCCACTGGATTATAAGCAAGGATGTCATGTGAAGTGATGAGGGTCTGGACTGTGACTGTGGGGAGAGGTTATTTGAGATTGTCATGTCAAATGGCAGGGCTGGGGTACTGATTTGATGAGGAATACAAGGAAAAGGGCAGAGACCACTATATCCAGACTTGAAAGGCTTGGTAGGTAATGCTTTTTTTTTTTTTTTTTTTTTAACTGAAACAGTTAATGGAGGTAGAACAGCAGTTTGGGAATAAAAGAGGATTCATATGTATATGAAATGAGTTTAGACTGTTTGTGGGTACAGGTAGAGGTGAACAGTGGCAGTTGGATATGTGGGTTGAAGGTGCAGCCGTCATTAATGGATGTGCTGTAGCAGAAGCTTTGGATGTGAATGAGACCACCCAGGGAACGAACACAGGAAGAGACGACCAAGGACAGATCTTTGATAAGGGTGAGTAGGTGGATGGAAACTGAGGGGCCATTAAAGGAGACTGACAAGGAACAGACCAGAGAGTCCCAAATACTTAAGGGAGTTTCAGGAACACATCAAAATGCTTGAGAGAGCAAGTAAGGGGAGAGATTGGTGATCTTCACAGTCAGAGCAGTTTCCATGGAGAGTAGAACAAAAGCAGATTAGTTGAGTTTGAAAATGGAAGTGGGAAGTGACTCTAGGAAAAGATTCATTATTTGAAAGGAATCTGATTGTATAGTAGCTGGAAGGGAGACTGGGAAAGGGCAGTTGCTTTAGGAAACTTGTTTTGGTTCTTTTCAATGGGGAAAAATGGTCAGGTTTTGTGGAGGAAGAAGACCCATTATAAGTGGGAGGTGGGAGATGTAAGAGAAGGAGAGTGGAGTTAGAACCCTGCAGAGACAGCAGGGAAGGAGGTTAAGATGAGAGCTGAGATGGAGCAGTTTTCACATGTGAGACAGGAAGTTACGGGTGCTACTACCCAATAGCCACAATTTCTTCTGGACATTTGGTTAGCTACAGAAACAGAGGTGAAGAGTAAAATAGAGCTCTTGAAAATGATGAAGATAGAAATCACCTTTTTAGGGATTCAGAGCTAACTAGGGCTACATAGTCACTGCTATAGCACTAAGAGGCCAATTAACTGTACATTTAATCTGGAACAAGCTGGCTTTCAGCATGATACCCACTCCCCTTCCCCCATAAACCTGAGCATCAAATGGCAGCCAGGTGTAAAAACAGAAAGGGAATGGAAAGGTTGTAGTGTTGTTTTACAGAGTTTATACTTAAATTAAGTATACTTAAAAGAGAATGCATGAATGCATTTAAGTATAAACTCTGTAAAACAACACTACAACCTTTCTGATAAGCACAGCCTGCAGTAAGCTGATTTTCTCTTCCTCATTAGCCCCTAATCACTCATGCACTGTTCACATTTTGGACTGTCGACAATTAGTAAAGTTCCCATACAAAACTTGTGATGCTTTCAGTATATTATTTATTCATAAAGACGTTGAATTCACGGTAATGGGAGAGGTAGCAGAGACCATAAAATACTTATACATAACTATGTTGACCTTCACTGTGTTCTTGACTACTCCTGACCAGCTGTGCTGTCAGCACTATAGCTACTGGGTGTAGGTCAAGGCGACCTTGAGGGAGGGGAGGGAACTGTGGTAGGATTTTGCAGATGGAAACTTTAGAACTCAGGTATGATCCATGCAGTTAATCAAGAGCCGACAGTACTGTATTTGATGTGTGTGTTTTTACAAGATGTAAGTTCAGCAAAACTGTTATTTTAGGTGATACAGATAGAAAAGGGGAAAAAAGGAAACTGATGGTCTTTCTAGTCTTTACCAGTCAGTTGAATAAGCATGAAGACAGTACACAGTCCTTCTAATGTGTACACAAAAAATGCCAACATTTGAACTGCCGTATTAAAAACTGAGGATATTTTTAGCGTCAGAGATTGGAGTTCAGAAATGAAGAATTCTCGAATATCTAAGCCAACATTGTCATAAAAGAAAAGGCATTATACAGCTTCAGTAAACTTCATCACGTAATCACAGTCACAAGATCTGGGCTAATTGTGTAATATTCTGTCTAATGTCCTCTTCACATTTATTTATTTATTTATTTTTTTAAGATTTTATTTATTTATTCATGAGAGACAGAGGGAGAGAGAGAAGGAGAAGCAGAGGGAGAAGCAGGCTCCCAAGGAGCAGGGAACCCGATGTGGGACTCGATCCCAGGACCCTGGGATCGTGACCTGAGCCGAAGGCAGACGCTTAACCATCTGAGCCACCCAGGCGCCCTGTCCTCTTCACATTTAAATTACATTCAGTGGAAGTCTATAAAAATTACTATTTTTCAAATACTTTTAGCAGAGCAGTACTGAAAACCTGAGAGAAGAATCTACCTTACACTGTGTCCAAAAGACCAGCAGATGGCGCCCAGCAAGCCCAGTAGGCAAAATGATAACCTTTTACAGAATATTTCCTGTATCCAGGTTGTTGTAGGCCTAATTTAGTAATGGCCAGTAACAAAACTTGATGATTTTAATTGACATGATGCTACACAGAAAGAGTAAACTGATAGCTAGAGCTAGGCTGTTTAGGATTTTGTAGGAAGCTTAATTGCCTTCTGTCCTTTGCCTTACTGTCCAGTTCTGTCACCTAGAAACCTTCATTTAGCTTGGAATGTAACAAGCTACAACAAGCCTGTGAGAGGCTTTAGTGGTAGAAATTGAAGAGATAATAATTTCTGTAATACAAATAAGGGGGAGGGAAAGTTGCTACTTTAGATACAGTAATGCCTTGACTTTAAACAATATTTGTGGTCTGAAGTAATATATCTCAGTGTTTTCCTTTCTTGGCCTTTATAGGTACTCAGAAGATTACAGTATTTTATTAAGGTGGAGATATAGCAAGTTTCTCCCCATTCTGTTCATTAACTCTTGCTCTTCATTCTGTACTAAGAACTGAGCTGAAGAAAACTAAACTAAAATTAGTGCAGCTAATCTCAACTATTAGTAGGTCACAGATGTGTATTTGGAGGATACAGACTCTAATTTTGGACAAGTTGACACAAGACCACTGTTAACCTCTTACATACCTGACATGAGAATCAGAAGAACATGCCAGGCTTAATGCATTAGGATAGTTGACCTCAGTGACTCTTACAGGTGTGCATGATGCACTCAGAATGTTCTTCTCATCCATCATCATGCACTGGAAATTCTGATTAACTCTGCTGCCAAAACTGGGTCACTAATTCTTGACTTTCGAAAATAGCCTAAAAGAGTACCAGCCAAGACTTGTAGGACTCCAAAAATCCAAGCTGAGTACCACAATTAACTGACGATAATCTTGGAATCAATCTATTAGTGTTTCCTCATTTATAAAGTGGCCTCATAAAACTGCTATGAAAACAAAATGAGATAAAAAATATGGAACCTTTGGAATAATTCAAGATACCTATTTTTGAAAGGAGAGTATATGAAAGCATAATCTGTGTTAAGATTGCCTCTAAACAGGGATGCCTGGGTGGCTCAGTTGGTTGAGCATCTGCCTTCAGCTGGGGTCATAATCCCAGGGTCCTGGGATCAAGTCCCATATCAGGCTCCTTGCTTAGCAGGGAGCCTGCTTCTCCCTCTGCCTGTCACTCCCCCTTCTTGTGCACACTCTCTCTCTGACAAATAAATAAAATCTTTAAAAAAAAAAAAAAAGATTGCCTCTAAACATATTTTAAACTTAACATAAGAAGGCATTTCAATGAATAAAACTATAAATGCTGTTTTACTTGACCTAAACTTAGTAATTTTATTTCTCTTCCTTTCTCTCATCTTTCCAAGAGTCCCATACCTTCTTTGTTTGTTTAGGAGTGCGTTTAAAGAAGATTCAGAAAAGATAAGAAAAAGGCAGTTGCAGGTACCAAAGGGTATGGGTAAGGAGAAGGAAAAATCATTCTGCTCTTGTTTCTGTTGCGGCTTTACTCCAAGCAAAATTGAAAAGCTCAATAAATAAACAGCAAGGACTAACTTCTTTTTAGCGATCAACCTGTTACTGCTCATCAAATCTGATCATTTTGAGTGCCTTCTTGTTTTGTTTCAGACTCAGAAATTTCTGGTGTCAGTAAAATAGTTCCATCGCACTTGGACTGATTTGCTAAGTGTTTTAAGGGAAGGACCATCTCAAGATAAGTTGTATTTAGCCTAATTTCCCATTTCCCAAATTGAATCTCCGTATCCCTTCTGCTCAGCACCATGAACCTTTGTAAAAGTCAAGGTTTTAAAAACCTCATAAGTTCATTTGGAAAATAAATTAAGAAATCTGGTAATTCTTTATATTATCCTGAGAAGCAGCATATAGGGACTGTAAACAAGGACTCTGGAATATTTACAAGAATATTTGTTGCCATAACATATTTAGCAATAAATTTAACATTGAATAAATCTCAAATGTCTATCAGAGATCTATCAAATTAGCTTATCTCCATATAATCAAAAACTATGCAGCTATCAGAAATGATAAGATTTATATTCTTGGGGGAAGAAAAGATTATAAAACAGCATATAAATTGTCATCACATTTTTGTTAAAACCAAAAAGATGACAGACGTTTTTAGCTTTCTTTTCCTTATTTCTATATTTTCTAACTTTGAAAAACAAGTCTATATTATATTAGAAATGGCAGGATGATAATTTTCATTTTGAAAAAAAAAAATCCCTCAAAAGAATTGAGAAGGGAAAAGGTGTTAAAATTGTATCCCCAAAACATGTTTGATTGTATTTTAAAGCTCCACAAGAAGATATGAACAAAATAAGGAACACATTACCTCACTACCACATGGAATGTCAAATTTCAAAACTATGTTGTCTTTTTCTTAAAACTAATGAGACTTATTTAGTAAAGTTTAATGTGTCTTGTCTTGGGAAGTTGGTTGTTCAGGCAATTGGATACATGTGATGTGCTGGAAAGCTATTAAATGAAAGAAATGAAGGAGGTTAAAGTTACTGTACCATTTTAAAAGATTGCTAGTTCCATCCGGCTTGGTGGTGATGGACTGTTATATATACAGTGTGGTAATGTTTTTATTTGGATTAAATGTGAGAACTCTGAAAGTATCTTATATAGTAAAAAGCCCTAATCATCCTGATCCTGATCATTTTCCAAGCATCTCAGAGTACAACAGAATAATCGTTGGAAAATAGTTACCTGCCTCTCACTCCCATTAGCCAAATCAGTATATGAGGTATGGAGAATTTGAGGAAATGGGGACATGTAGGTGTCGCATAAATATTAAAGCAATTAATCATTAGATCAGTCTACATCATTTACTAACCAGGAAGTCTGTTACTGGACCTCAGTGATAATGGCCAAAAATGAGTTTTCAACCAAAACAGATAATAATTCCCAGATTTGTCTAAGCCTAAATGTAGAAAAAGATGCATAGTTCCTTAAGTAATCCTAATGGAAATGAATAACAGACTGTTAAACACAATGTAAATAAAATGGAATGCCTCCTTTGTCCTTAACCCTTGGATGACCCAAAGAGTCATTAAGTGTAAGCTAACTTGATGCTAATCCATAACTCTTCCCAAAGTAGGTTCACGGTACATCACATCACATACTATGTTCTACATGGAGAGAATATTCTGTACAACACTTTCCCAAACATTGCTGTTATATAGTTTAATTTGTTCTGCGTTTTAGTTATTGAGTTCTTCATCCCAGCTTTATTATTTTATTCTTTTATACAAACAATTCTCTTTTCTATAAGCTGTTTCCCGGAAGTTTATAATTCAGGAAAAAGCTGACAAATACTGAATTGTGTTAGTGATCATGGAGAAGTAAACTGTGAATAGAAGAGATGCCATCCAGGGGGCGCCTGGGTGGTTCAGTCGTTGGGCATCTGCCTTCGGCTCAGGTCATGAGCCCAGGGTCCTGGGATCGAGCCCCACGTCGGGCTCTCTGCTCTGCAGGAAGCCTGCTTCTCCCTCTCCCTCTCCCTCTCCCCCTGCTTGTGTTCCCTCTCTCGCTGTGTCTCTCTCTATCAAATAAATAAAATCTTTAAAAAAAAAAGAGAGAGATGCCATCCATTAAAAGTAATGTGACTTGATAACCTCATGTTGAGAGTGTCAAAGGTGTTGGAGTCACCTTAGGTATTGATGAGACTAGATATGAACGACAGTATCTTCAAAACCTTTAATTGAAGGTATTTGTGGACAAAAATGTCACATCAGTCAACACAAGCCAGTTAACTGGTATAGCCTCTGTCCTTTCTCTCTATGAAGTAATCCTTACTATAATTCTTCCTTCATTACTCCCAAATCACCCAGGGTTTTATCGTATACTCAAATCTCAAAGGCATTTTGTACGGTGGGCTTCACAATGAAAGTTAATGATACAGTTAATTGTGATCGACTTTCTCCAAAGATAAAACATAAGTATGTCCATAAAAGGTACAGTCCCTAAAGGTTGCAAAAAGTCATAGGATACAAGAGCACTTTAGAATAGGAAAAAGGCGGGACACCTGAGTGTCTCACTCAGTTAGGTGTCTGCATTCACCGGGATTGAGTCCTGCCTCGGGCTCCCTGCTCAGCGGGGAGTCCGCTTCTCCCTCTCCCACTCCTTCTGCTTATGTGAGCTCTGACAAATAAAATCTTAAAAAAAAAAAAAAAAATAGAACAGGAAAAAGGCAAAAATACTTTCAGTTACAAAGTAGGCCATTGTTTTTTTCCATCTAGTAGTTCAAGTTTTACAACAAAGTCCTTACAAAACGTGAATTTGGACAGTGGGAGAAATGGTTTCTAATGTTGGAAATGATATATGTACATAGGCGTAACTCTAAGCTTCCTGTTTATTTTTTTTTTAAAGATTTACTTATTTTAAAAAGAACACGTGAGAGCGGGGGTGGTTAGAAGGAGGGAGAGAGAGAATCCCAAGCAGACTCCCCACTGAGCAGGGAGCCCTATACAGGGCTGATCTCACAACCCTGAGATCATGACCTGAGCGGAAATCAAGAGACAGGTGCTCAGCTGACTGAACCACCCATGTGCCCCCTTTTATTTTTTTTTAACATTTGGGTAAATTTTAATCATGTACATACACAAAGCCATATGATATTTTGATTGATTGATTGATTTTGACATAGTGTTCCATGATTCATTGTTTGCCTACAACACTCAGTGCTCCATTAAATACGTGCCCTCTTTAATACCCATCACCAGGCTAACCCATCCCCCCACCCCCGTCCCCTCTAGAACCCTCAGTTTCTCATACACATGGAACACTGAGATGGTTAAGGTGTTAAGTTTAACTCATTAGCAGTGGATTTTAATCTTGACTTAAAAGGGAAAGAATGGCGCCTGGGTGGCTCAGTTGGTTGGGCGACTGCCTTTGGCTCGGGTCATGATCCTGGAGTCCCGGGATCGAGTCCCACATCGGGCTCCCCGCTCAGCGGGGAGTCTGCTTCTCCCTCTGACCCTCCCCCCTCTCATGTGCTCTCTCTCTCTCTCTTATTCTCTCAAATAAATAAATAAAATCTTTAAAAAAAAGGGAAAGAATAAGTAAAAGTTCTGTTCAGACATTTTGCTAGTGGCATTCATACAAAATTATTGTAACATAATGGATTGCATGATACTGAAACTCATATATATGCTATTGAACCTAATTCTTAGTATATTCCATAGATGATGGAGCAGTATTTATTGTCTTTCTGTGCTCAGAAAGGAACTTTGAAAGTGGGCCCATTCATACCATCACAAGTCTATAAGCTAATCACTAAAGCCTAATAAGCGTCCCTTAAATTAAAAAGTATATAATTAGTCTTTAGAGGTTGTCCAGACTTGAGTTCCCAAACCCAACAGATCATCAAAAACAGACTTCTTGGACCACATCCCATGCATTCCAGACCAAAGACAGAGGAAAGGAATCTTTTTTAATACAACCTAGCTTTGTAACTACAGGCAGGTTACTAGCCCCAATTTCTCTATGTAAACTGGGTAGAGAGTAAACCCTGTAGGGTAGAGTCTGCGGGAAGCCTGCTTCTCCCTCTTCCACTCCCCCTGCTTGTGTTCCCTCTCTCGCTGTGTCTCTCTCTGTCAAATAAATAAATAAAATTTTTAGGGAAAAAAAAAGTAAGTGTAAACACTAAAATCCTGTGCATCAGGACATAAATAGAAATGGCATTAATTCATCCTAACTCAGAGTCCATGCCAGTATTCACCTGTTAAAATTGGAATCCATGCATGCCTGTCCCAATCTCAGTTGAAACACCATCACTTAACATGTCAGAATGCAGAATCTCAATTCTTATTGCATATTTAAGGATTACCATTTGATTCTTCTGTTAAAATTCTGACTAAATATATTTTTTAAATCTAATTTTACTGTGGCTCAGAGAATATATAATTAATTATATAAAGAAAATAATATCTATGCATGAGCATTTCCAAAGATTTATATAGCTTTCTAGCGGGTGATGTGGCCCCTTTAACAATCTTTAAAGGTTTGTATTGTTTTATAAGTTTCTGAAGCCTGACTTTTTGCTCTCCCTTTGAGCCTACAACATATCCCTTTTTGATAATGAATATCACACTATATTGCACCCAAAAATGTTTAATAGTCCACTTTTATTAGAGTGCAATATTTTACTTGTGGCAGTTCATAGATGTAACTTGAGGGAGTTGTTTTGTTCTTATCATCTTTACCTGTTGGCCTTTTCCTAGGTGCACTGATGCTGAAGTACTATGAGCTTTCAGAACTTCTGGAGAAACTACAAAGTTCTGATTGTTATGGTACCTTTAGTTGGGTTCATACATTTGGGATGGCACAGAATCAAGAGCAGCCCTGTTTTCCAAATGCCTAATAAGGACAATGTTTCTGCACCAGATAGTCCAGCACTTGAATGTCCTGAGAAGAATCACATCGAAGGGAAATAGCAGGCTTGGAATCTTCAGGTAAGTTCAGTTTAATCTGGTTAACCAAATGGTATTGTATGTTACAACAATGGGAAATATAATCTTTAAAAAAGTATAGGGGCACCTGGGTGGCTCAAGTCGATTAAGCATCTGCCTTCAGCTCAGGTCATGATCCCAGCATCCTGGGACTGAGTCCCGCATCAGGCTCCTTGCTCAGCAGGGAGCCTGCTTCTTACTCAGCCTGTTGCTCCCCCTGCTTGTGCTTGCAGGCTCTCTCTCCCTCTGACAAATAAATAAATAAATCTCTTTTTTAAAAAAATTAAAAATTAGAACCCTGGCAAGAAAAAGCTGAAGTTGGTAAGTTACCTGTTGTTTTTATTCTGACCCACTGACATAATATTATTCTGCAGTTGCTTCTAAAAAAGTTTGTTCCTTAGAGACCTTTGACAGCTGCCTCGCAGAGTCATTTGGATGAAAGGAGGACAGTCCATTACTTGTCCTGTCCTTTTCATTAACAATGTCACCAGGATCATGAGTGTGTCCAAAAGAGCAGTTGTCTACCTGCCATAAATCCGTCTCAGAGCATACAAATCTATAACTTGCAAAAGTTCTCTCCTTTGTTATTATTGTTCTGTTTCTTTCCAAGGCAAATAAAACTAATTGTATTCCATCTTTAGTATCTTTTTTTAAGTATCTAATTTTTTTAAATTTTATTTATTTGCGAGAGAGCGAGCGAGCATAAGCAGGGGGAGGGGCAGAGAATATTCCAGCAGACTCCCCACTGAGCGAGGAGCCCAGTGCTGAGTGCAGTCCCAGGACCCCGGGATCATGACTTGAGCCGAAGGCAGACGCAACCAACTGAGCCACCCAGGCGCCCCTAGTATTTAATATTTTACCTTCAAAATAATCTTACTTTTGAGAGTCACTGAAATAAGAGAATATAGTTACATCCTTCAGGATTATAATCCCTTAACTATAATTCCAAAATCCAAAAGTTCTAAAATCCAAAAGATTTTGTCATAACTCCTTTGGTAGCAGAACTTGACCTTAATACATGAGGCAGTTTGCAGCCTATTCCACTCAATATGAATATTTAGTTTCACTGCACAAATACTGTTGTGTTTGGCTAATGGGTGCTAGACACTATATTATTTTTCTAAAATCCCAGAAATTCTGAATTATGAAACTCATCTGCCCCCAGACAGAAAACTGTGACCCTATAATTGTGGAGCATTTTCTACCTTAATATACCATTTTGACCTTGTGGTGAGTAATAATATGCTTTAAATTTTGGCATAAGGCGGTCAGTTTAGGGCCTGCTTCTTACAGAAGGAAGACCTCAGTAAGATTTTCCTCATTCTTAAGAGGTCTATGATTTTGATTTATGATAAAATTATAATTTCTGATTACATTATTTAAAATCAAGATTTTATTTTTAAAAGCTCTTAAAGAGAAAGGGAAGAGCATGGCTTAAAGTATTAGACAATTATTTAATAATAAAAAGCCAGACAGTAAAATATCAGAAGCTTAATAACATAAAAGAGTAACCTTAAGACATTCTGTGTAAGATTTGTGTTTATAAAGGGAGTTTTAGTGCACATGAGCAGAGAGTTAAGGAGTTTATTAGATGCTTGATTTTAGCTTTTCTAGACTAATGAGATCGTTAGAATGCGTGTGTGTGTGTGTGTGTGTGTGTCTCTGTAGAGAGAGGGAGAGAGAATACATATATAGTGCAATATATATATATATATATATATATATATAGTGTGTGGGTATATTACTTATGACATCATTTTTTTCCTTTAATTCTTCTCGTAAGAGTTTGGGGCTCTGCTATAGCCAAACTTTGAAAAAAAAGGGAAGTAGTTTCTCCTCCTGTGAAAAGAAATACAAGGAATATTATTGAGGTATTCCTAGAGAAAAAGTAAAATTGAGAAAAGAAAGCATCTTTCTAAAACACTAAGGTAAAAATAGAGATTTTGGATGTCAGTGCTGCAGTATTAAGAAGTCTTAAGTGACCAACGCTGCCAATCAAGCAGAAACAGATATTAGAACAACTCTGGGGTGAGCAAATGTTAAAACCAGATTTAGAGTGAGTTAAACACTGATTCTATCAAAAGAATGTACTGTTATTTGTCCCTTACTATTTTTTTAAGTTTTACTTTTTTTAAAGCTTTATTTATTTATTTTAGAGAGAGAGAGAGAGAGAGGGTGCAAGCAGGGGGAGAGGGAGACAAGCAGACTCCCTGCTGACCATGGAGCCCAACACGGGGCTCAATCCCAGGACCCTGAGATCATGACCTGAGCTGAAATCAAGTCAGATGCTTAACCAACTGAGCCACCCCATAATTTTTACTTTTTATTATGGAAAATTGCAAACATACCCCAAAATAAAGAGAGGATAGTATATTCAACTCTCTAGTATCCATCACCCAGCTTTAACACTTAACAACATTTTGCCCATCTTCTATTATCTATCCTTCTGTCTCCACCCCTTTTTGATTACTACAATATTTTAAAGCAAATCCCAGGCTTCAGTGTGTATTTTTAACATTAAGGATAAATACACACACAACCACAAGTGCATTATCACACTGAAAAAACTAATGCTAACTCCTATCATTGGATACCCAGGGCCATGTTCATATTTCCAAATTTATCTTTAAAAAAATCTCCTTTAGAGGTGGTTTGTTGGAATTGGAATCCAAACAAGGTCCACACGTTGCATTTTAAAGATAGATCTTTTCAACCACTACGTTTCCCCTCCCAGTCTGCTTCTTTTTGAATATCCCACATTCTGAATTTGGTTGATTGAGTCCTTATTTTGTCATTTAACAAGTTTCTTGCTCTCCCGTATCTCCTATAATCTGGTAGTTAGATCAGAAGGCCTGCTTTGATTTACTTTGTTTTTTTTCTTCTTGAAAAAGAATACTTCATGTATGTGCTATGGTATACATCCTAGTGAATCCACATTGTTTCACATTTAATGTCTGATTCACTTTCAGTGTTGCTAAGATTTAAGTGCATTATCAGTCTGATCTCTCCATTATAAAATCTGTTATGAAATTTATTTATGATTGGGCACCTGGGTGGTTCAGTCAGTTAAGCGTCTGACTCTTGATTTCTGCTCAGGTCATGATCTCAGGGTTGTGGGATTGAGCCTTGTGACAGGTTCCGTGATGGGCATGGAGCCTGCTTGGGATTCTCTCTCTCTCCCTCTCTCCCTCTCCCTTCACCCCTACACACTCCCTAAAAAAATTATTTATGATCATTGTTCTAATCTAGGCATTGGCAAACTTTTTTTCTATAAATGACCAGATAGTAAATATTTTAGCCTTTGCAGACCATGCAGTCTCTTATTTCAACTACTCAACTTTCTGTTGTAGCACAGAAGCATTCATACATGATACATGAGCATGAGTCAATAAGACTTTATTAACAAAAATAGGCAGTGGGCAAGATGTGGCCCATGGGCTGTAATTTGCCAACCACCATGAAGGTCTAATCCATTATTTCCTTAGGGGTTGCAAAATGATGCTGTTCAAATTCTGTCATTCCTTCTCCATTTATGAGCTAGAACAACTTCCCCGCATCAGCTATTCAGTTACCCCTCAAAATGCATTTATCAGGAAAAGCAAGAAAACTGCTTTATTTCTTCTATCAGTTTTTATAAAAGTGAGTTAGTGCCCTAATAGCAATGAGGGTTTTTGGGTTTGATGACAATATGAATTCATGAGTTTGCAAATTATTTGAGTTATCTCAAGGTATTACTATCCCGTATTCTTTTTAAGACTCAAATTGTACCATCTTGGATGCCCTCGAAGTTGACTCCTGTGTCTGTTTTTTTCCTGTGCTCTTTGATATGACCCAAGTACATTTTTTGGTGAAAAAAGTCCTCAGCTCATCTTGTGTATTTCTTGCCTCAGACCTAGAATCAGCCATTTCTCCAAAGAAACCTGGTTCCTTTTAGGAGAAAATTATGATTTATAGTTTTGTAAATCATAATTTATAGTGTGTGTCTAAATTTAGAATACAGTCATGTAAGTGTTACTATTATTTTAATTAGGTTATCCATTACTGCAAAAGCCCGTCTGCCAGGCCTATGCATCCAGGAAGTCAGAGTCGTTCGTGTGATGGTAGCCTTTGGAACTGTGGGTCACAGTGTTAGGAAAAAAGAGTCTTAACAGATCTGACACTTCCAAACATATTCTGTAAGCCAGCCCAGTGTTTGGTTCATTTCTTTTCTTTCAACTGTACCTTGTTTTGTCTCGATCTAGACCCACAAGTCGGCAAGTTTTGACATCCTAAAAATGATTTGGGAGTCACCAACACTTTCAAGGATTTCCTCCTTTCTCATTTTATAGAGATACTAGCCAAAAGATGTGGTTACTGGTCTCACTACCACAAGACTGTTAGAGGTGCCGACTTAACATTCCACTTTTGAAAAGTTGCATGTCACCGTTAGGTATTGAAAATGTTTTTTGGGCGCCTGGGTGGCTCAGTCGTTAAGCGTCTGCCTTCGGCTCAGGTCATGATCCCAGGGTCCTGGGATCGAGTCCCACATCGGGCTCCCTGCTCGGCAGGAAGCCTGCTTCTCCCTCTCCCACACCCGCTGCTTGTGTTCCTGCTCTTGCTATCTCTCTCTCTGTCAAATAAATAAATAAAAATCTTTAAAAAAAATAAAAAAAAAAAAGAAAATGCTTTTTTTTTTTTTTTAACTGGAGAAATCATCTTCTTGATCACAGTTTCTGTTATGATTTGTGGTTTGTGTGGTTGTGCGCTGTAACATGTAAAATAATGTACGGAAGTCACTTCACTAAGATTTCATTTGAATGTATGTCACAGATTTTCCTGAATCTAAAATAACCATTGAAATAATATTTAAGTACCTTGGCTCTTCCTAGCATAAGATGAAAGATTTTTTTCCTCATATTATAAAACAAAGATGACTATAGCTTTATTGCAGAGAGAAAACTAGCCATCATTGCCTTCCCTTTATTTGGGCCAAGTTGCCATGGTTACAGTCCTTTAAATGGGGAGGAGTGGTAACCAAAATAACACTTCGAATAACATTCCCTCCCTCTCTTCACCTCTTCTTTGCACTTCTTCCATCACCTTTTTGGTCTGTATCACACTATGCCGTAGTCTACTTCAGGTAGTACTATGGTCTGGTAGTCCACTTAGTTTTATTTATGCTGAATACTGTCCAAGTAATTAGTATAATTACCATATTCCTAAAAATAATAATTGGCTGAACCTTCACCTTCAAAGCACCTAACCTTAACAGATAAGGTCCATGACCTGAGATTTTTTATTTTTTCTACACATTATTAAAGTGTCAGGATTTTATGCCCCAAGGCACACTATTTATTTACAACCTTGTTAAGAAAGCTAGTATGAGCGCACTTGTTACATTTTATGGTATTTAGACCTTTTAAGATCGAATTGCAAATCAGATCCTATTTTTCTCTTTGTCAAATAGCATATCCCCTGGTTTTTATATTTACTGTCATTAACCAAAGTCTTGGAGAGGATTCAGTTGTAGGACATTAAAACTGACAATCGTTGATTGATAGAATAAAACTATAGAAAATTACATTGAAGTTAGCCAGACATTGAAAACATGGTTTATTCTTTGGGACAATGTGCTACGCAGATTTATACAGCTAGAGATGGCCTATACAATACAGAGTGTGTCTATAGTAGGGAGACTAACAGTTCTCTTATTTCATAATTATTTTTAAGCAGGATTTGATGTACATGTATCTTTTTCAGACCTACGCTTTCCAAGTAAACCAAAGTTACAGAAGAAAACATAACATTAAATCTTGATGTAAGAGAATAAAAACATTTGGGAATTTTTTTTTTAAGACTTAGCATTTTATAATGAGTTTTATAATGTAGCATTTCTTTTCTAGAAGCATATCATATTCAAATAACTGTACTGTAAGCTTTCTAGCTATATTGTTCTGCATTCCAAAATCATTCAAATATCAGTACTTTTTCTTGGAGGGATTCATTGAAGAATAAAGGAATGACTGTTTAGTCTGAGTGGATTTACATTTCTCATTTTGTGGAGGCTTGTGCCAGTTGGTAATTCCTTTTCCTAAAGAGGGAGCAGAGCATCAAAATATTAAGCTGCATTCTTTTAAATGTTTTGGGCTTATTTCTCTAAAATGTTTTTCCTTTATTTCTTATAGAAAGAAGCATCTTTGAATCTGAGCTTGATACTGAAAGAGATGAAAAACACCAGCTGGATTGGAAAGAACTGGCTTCTTGTAGCTGGGGTGTCTTTCATAGGTGTCCATCTTGGAACATACTTTATACAGAGGGCTGCAAAACAATCTATAAAATCTCAACCTAGAGGCAAACAACAGAGTACTGAAGAATGAAATAAAAATAAATATTTGGAATTACTAATATGTCACTAAGTCATTACATGCTAGTTATCTTCATAAGCCTGGAGCTATTTAATTTTAAAGTCACAGTGCTGCATATTCAATACTTTCATTCTTGAAGGATAATTTTTTTTTCTAAATGTCAAGACCCATGACAATGAAATAAATAGAAAAATATGTCTAACAAAATAAAAACTGTCTTCACCACTTGCGACTGGAAGTAAGATGTCTCGTTTAGAAGCTAAAAAGCCATCGTCGTGTAAAAGTGAACCACTGACAAGTGAGAGAGTCAGGGCCACACTTTGTGTCTTGAAAGGAATCCTGACATCCAGCTATGGCCCTTCGGGGAGGCTGAAGCAGGTGCACAATGGCCTTGGAGGCTGTGTGTGCACCACCTCACATTCGTCGGCCCTGCTCTCCAACCTTCCTGTCACCCATCCCATTTTAAAGATCCTGACAACATCCATGCAGAATCATGTGTCGTGTTTCAGTGACTGTGGCTTATTCACAGCCATTCTTTGTTGCAATCTGATTGAAAACCTTCAGAGAACAGGCTTGACACCCACCACTGTTATTAAATTAAACCAGCAACTTTTATGCCTCTGCACCAGTTACCTCAAGTCCGAGTCCTGTGGTTGTCGAATTCTAGTTGACTTTAGCAGGCCTCAGACCCTCCTTTGTTTGGTGCGCAGTATAGTAACAAGTAAACCCGCCAGCATGCTCACCAGAGAGGAAACAGACCATATCAGTGCTTTGGTTCTGAGAGCCTTTTTGCTTACAATTCCAGACAACTCCAAAGACCGCCTCATTTTAGGAAAGAGTATAATTGTGCCTTTAAAAGGGCAAAGAGTTCTAGATTCTTCTGTATTCCCTGGAATACTTCTTGAAATGTCAGAAGTTCAATTGATGAAGATCTTACCTATCAAAAAATCAGATGCCTTCAAGGTGGCACTCTTTTGTGCTTCTTTATCTGGAGATCTCTCTGATACTGGAGAAGGAACTGTGGTGGTCAGTTCCAGGGTCTCTCTTGAAAATGCAGCCCTGGAGCAGTTGCTTAACCTAGGAAGGCAGCTAGTTAGTGATCACGTAGATCTTGTCATGTGCCAAAAAGTTATACACCCATCCTTAAAACAGTTTCTCCATATGCACCGTGTAATTGCTGTAGACAGAATTGGAGTGGCTGTGATGGAACCCCTGAGTAAAGTAACAGGTAAAAAGCGCCTTCAGCTTTTGCCCCTTACAGTTAATAAATCACACTCTTTTTGAGCGGAGACATTCTTGGTGTGTGTCACTGTTAACATCTTGAAAAATTTTAGAAGCTGCCAACCTTGCAGCATGTGTATCATTTCTGCCAGACAAGGTGGCTTCTCAGAAACACCCTGTACTGTTCATTTACTAAAACTTGAGTGATTATGGCAATTTCTATGTATTTTCCAGCCCCAGAAAAGACTAGCGTCTATTATAATCTAAAACCATTAACCCCCCAAACATCTTAGAGTACTGAGAAGTTTAACAGCCTCATAATCCTAAGGTCTTTCATGCTTTACACAAAATTCTTCTACTTCAATTTTACAAGTAGAAATCACATTATATTCAGAAGGTAGTTTTGCAGCTAAAATATTCTTTTCTTCACTTCTCTACTTCTTCACTACCGTACTGCCTAAATAGTAATTCCTAATTAGGGGTGGGTAGGTGGGTGAATGTGTGCATGCACACATGCGCGCTACCTTTAAATATCCCAGATATTTCCAGCTGAGCTCCTTAAGAATCAGGATTATCTTTTATATTTAGCACTGACAACAGGCCTGGTCCACAGTATGTGTTCTAAAATGTTTGTTGAACTGACTAATATTTGGTAAGATACAGAATTGTAACAGGCAAGAAATTCACTGTATTTTACAAACTAAAATCAGACATAAGGCTGATATTCACCTATTACAGCCAAAGAAACATGACAATGTAAAGAGTTCATGATTTGAGCCACTTTCAATATCCTTTTAATTGCATTGACAACATACCGGTCATTCTATTCTGATTGATTGCAACATTTATCAGACTTAAGCCATTGTTAAAGTTCACTATTTTTAGTGTTGTTATAAATCATCAAAAAGTAGTAGTACATATGCCAGTATTGAATACCTAATATCTGGGTTATTGCCCTGTCTCTCTAAGGCTGTCCCATGATTGTCAAAGTGGAAATTATTATGAAATAATGAAATAGTTCCATGGAACTCCTGTTGATGTTCTGGATCAGACCCATAGTTTTAAATATTTACTGGTTTTTCATGACTTCTCCAGTTGTGAATATTTGGGTATTACAGATTATTTAGTTTTTAAAATGTGACAAAACAGGAGGCTGCTGCCTGTGTTCTCCTTTAGGATTTTGATGGACTCCTGTCTCACATTTACGTCTTTCAACCATTTTGAGTCTATTTTTGTGTGTGGTGTAAGGAAATGGTCCAGTTTCATTCTTCTGCATGTGGCTGTCCAATTTTCTCAACACCATTTGTTGAAGAGACTGTCTTTTTTCCACTGGACCTTCTTTCCTGCTTTGTCGAAGATTAGTTGACCATAGAGTTGAGAGTCCATTTCTGGGCTCTCTATTCTGTTCCATTGATCTATGTGTCTGTTTTTGTGCCAGTACCATACTGTCTTGATGATGACAGCTTTGTAATAGAGCTTGAAGTTCGGAATTGTGATGCCACCATGTATAGTGATTAACATAACATAATTAAATAAGTAAATAAAAATTTTAAAAAAAATGTGAAACAGGTGCCTGGGTGGCTCAGTTGGTTAAGCATCCACATCCAATTCTTGGTTTCAGCTCAGGTCATGATCTCAAGGTTGTGGGATCAAGCCCCACATCAGGCTCCGTGCTGGGCATGGAGCCTGCTTAAGATTCACTCTCTCCCTCTCTAAAAAAATTAAAGTGTGAAACATTTTGCCATAGAAACAATAGTGTAAGTGGGCACTGGGTTTCTATACCCCCACAATTCTTCCTTATCCTGCATATAACTAGAACATGGTATAAATAGCCAGAACTTTAGTCCTGGATCTTGGGAGCAGTGACCTTTTGAGATAAAAAGGAAGGGAAAAAAATAATTATACCAATTACCTAAGCCATTAGGTAGGCTTAGGTAAACTATGTTCTCCACCCTCCCTAGTGTATCTAGGTTAATGTTACCTTCTTTCTCCTCCTTTCAGACAAAATTCCTCTTTATTGGTCTGGATTAAGTAGTGGGGTTATTGTGCATGGGCCACTGGTGTGTTTGAAGTTCGTCATGGCATACAGAGCATTGAACATTTGATTTGCTTTATTTGTGAAGCAGACATTATTATCCCCATTTTACTCTCCTATGGGGAGGCCCACCCAGAAAAGTTAAATGATATGAGTGACTTGCTTCATGTCCAGTGGCTCATAAGCAGTAGAGACAGACCCTCTCTGTTGAGTTCACCAAGTGAAGTAACACATCCTGTAGGTGTTTTGTTTTGTTTTTTTAATCCTTATATTTCAGATTACTCAAGTATTCCTTACTCTGAGGCTTCAGAAGAAAGAATATTCAAAGCAGTCTAATTGTTCAGTGATTATTTTCTGGGTTCTTGCAAATTTTTTAAGCTCCCAGAAAATGTATGCACATTTTTTGTGAGCCTTTTTCTAGAGAGTATAAAATAGCTCCTAACAGATGTTCAAAGAAGTCTGTAAACCAAAAGAACCTCTGCTTTGCTTTATTTCTATATCATCTTAATAGCAGAATACTACTTATTTTATAGGTTTTAGAAGCATCTTTCTTATTCTATATTTCATGTTTTAAAGTGTATGCGTGTGGGACTTTTATATTGGCTAGGAATCAGTTTTAATGACTGAATGTTCCATCTTTACTCATATGTTTTGTGTTTTCTAAACTAAAAAAACAGGAACACCGCCTATTGGTTCCCTAGGCTCAATCTCTCCTAGTAGTTATGGAAGTGTGAAAGATTTGTGCCCTGCAAAATTTGGCTTCAAACATTTTCTTCATCTTATTCCTAATGAAGCAACTATCTGCAGCTTGCTGCTCTGCAGCAGAAACGACACTGCTTGGGACGAGCTGAAGGTAGGTTACAGACTCCGAATGCCGGGATTAGATAGTCAGACACAATAGAATTTTTCATACAGGTGAGCTATGTATTTTGTTTTTCATAACTTTCCCAGATGATTTAGAAAGCAAAAACAAAAATGACAGAATTAAAGTCACAAGTAAGCAGATTTACTTGCCTGTGATATTACAGTAGACTTGGCGAGCACTACCAGTTATTTCTGGTATTTACACACAATCTAAAGGTCCTTGACATGTGAACTTTTCTTAGCAATTCACTTGAACTGTGTACTCTTTGATGCTAATGTGTATGAATAATTCACTGAGAAAAATGAATTCCCCAGCCATACCCATCATCCACCTCTTGATAGAGTTTGTTGTCTTCTACCAGCAATAACACATGCAACTTATATAAGGGAAGTGATAACCTATGGTATTGGTCACGAACTTAAAGATTATATATACTCAAGGATATATCCTTGATAAATATGAAAGGTCTCTATGTTTTTCTTTTTATTGCTACTGGGTTGTAGCTGTTATTACTTCCATAGCAACTTGCAAGAAATTCTATAGCATGTATACAGCTAATTTATTTAGACAAATAATTTTTTTTAGTAGAAATACTAGCAAACCTTGGTGACCCAGTTATTTTGAGGCCATCCATTTGTGAATCTCAGTTTGAAGAGCTAAGTGCATATGAAAGTTGATATTAATCTGGTCCATGGAAACAAACATCTGGCTAAAATACTTTTCTTTAATCTCTAATCTTTATTATTCCAAAATGTATTCATTACATTACAACCTTGGCAACACAAGCTTTGTTCTTTTGCAATTAAAATCCAGCTCTTTGAGTCTGCTATCTAAGTTCCCTTGAAAACATGGTTATATTTCTTTGTAATCTGATGTCAGTGTCTAATTCTGATGATTCGCCTCTTTTTTAGCTCACATGTCAAACCGCACTGCATGCTTTGCAGTTGACAATCAAGGAACCCAGTGTTTTGTTGGGAGGTGGCTGTACTGAAACTCATTTGGCAGCATATATCAGACACAAGGTAAGTTAGATGGACCTGCTCAGATTATCTGAATTCTCAGCGACATTTGTTTTATGAGATAATAAACCAAACCAGGGTAACATGACCTTGGAGCCTTTAATGCTTAATTTCTCAGTAGTCTAACTCAAATTTTGTATTTGAAAACACTTGAGGAAAATAACAGTTGCAAATATAAGGTAATAGCTTTATCACCATGATTATTATTAATCCATCCTTTCACCAAATGATCACATTCTTTGAGTATTGTTGAAATATTGCATATTGAAATGAGCATTCTGTTAATGGAAGTTGTATTAGAGATTTCAACTGCTGTGGTATGATCATAATTGATAGTCATAATGAAAGTGTTAAGATTCTACAGAATACTTCAGTACCTTCTGGTCTATCAAGAAAAGACTTAGTTTCATTTAATAATGCATTCCAAGTATTAGATTCTATTATAATTTTTAAATTGGTATCTATTTATGTTATGAGTTCTATCAAATAGAATGGTTTTTTATTCATTTAGGAAACTATATTCCTGATAATAGATAAATTTAGTGCATTTTAGTTCTGATTATTTCATAAATACTGACCTATTTTCTTTGAAAATGGGTACAAAAAGGTATGTGTTTTCCAGATATTTGCAACTGACTCTTTGGTTAGTCAGGAGTGTTATCAAGACTGCCGAGAGCGCCTGAGTGGCTCAGTCAGTTGGGCATCTGACTCTTGACCTCAGCGCAGGTCTTGATCTCAGAGTTGTGAGTTCAAGCCCTGCATTGAACTTTAAAAATGAAAAAGAGAGAGAGACTGCAGAGCTTCCAGTGGCTGACTAGATTTAGAGAAAGAGTGAACTTTTTTTTATAGATATGCCCCCCCCTTTTTCCCAAAATGATTTAAAATCTATTGGATGATAAAGCTCATTCATGAAAAGTTATCAGAATATACATTATGAAAAACAAAATCAGTGCCCATGTATTGATGCTGAATACACAATAATATAGTCTGCAAATGGAATTAAGTAAACTGGAAAAGTTTTTTGGAGGAGGAAGGTTTTATGAGAGGATTTTGAAGAAACAATATAGCATTGAAAATATGGGGAAAGAACAGGCAGCATAGATGGTCTCATCTGGTTCACACCTCCTGGACAGAAAAAAAAAGCAGCCACTGCTTTGGAATAGTTTGGATATGGGTTTTAACTATCATTCAGTTATTAACTTGCTAATATATTATTTTTCTATAGTGAAATTGCTAGGAGAAACTTTTTTATTTTTATTTATAAATATTCCATTTATTTATTTGAGAGAGAGAGAGAGAACACAGAGGGAGAAGGAGACTTCCTGCTGAGCAAAGAGCCCTACGTGGGGCTCGATCCCAGGACCCTGAGATCATGACCTGAGCCGAAAGCAGACGCTTAACCAACTGAGCCACCCAGGCGCCCCTAGGAGAAACTTTTTTAGAACGGTGAAACCAAAAAAAAAAGTTTAAAATTATATTACTTTTTCATTAATTTAAAGAGATTACTTATTTTTAAAACATTGCTGTGAAAATTACACATGTCCCAAAATGGCTTTTGTCTTAATAATTATGTGTGTTCTCATTTTAAACAAATCTCAAACACTTTGCCAACTATAAATAAGTACAGTATTTGGACATTAGCCTTCAGGAACCTCCTCCTGTGTGTATAAAAACCTGTGATATATGCATTATGCCTTGTCCATCAAATATTGAGGAGGCACAACTGGGCAGTCATTCAGAGTAAGCTGATGATGGGGTTTATTCTGATTCATTCATTCTGATAACATGACTAGCATATATTTATACTATAACCAACCCAACTAAGGGATAATAGCCTGGCCAGCTGACCCATATTTGCCCATTAGCATCGTGCTGAACCCCTAAGGAAATTGAACATAAATAGTAACATTATGATAAGGGTCTGATCAAGTATTTTATCTTTAAGAAACATTTTTATAATATTGCTCTGTATGTGTTTTCAATGGTTTTATTACTCTTTAGATTTGTAATGAGCCAGAAAGCATTCTAAAAGATGATGGATGTACTCAAACAGAACTTCAACTAATCACTGAAGCATTCTGCAGTGCATTAGAATCTGTCGCTGGCTCTTTGGAACATGATGGAGGTGAAGTTCTTACTGACATGAAGTATGGACACTTTTGGTCCACTCAGGCAGAGTCTCCCTCTGTTGTTAACTGGCCAGATTTGCTTTCAAGATGTGGCTGTGGACTATACAATAGCCAGGAAGAACTCCACTGGTCTTTCTTGAAGACTACTCGGCATCCCTTTGCACCACAAACTTGCCTTCCACATGAAGCTACGGGCTCAGCCAACAACCTGACCTTGGACTGTTTTACTGCTAAGCTCAGTGGCCTGCAGGTGGCTGTGGAGACAGCCAATTTGATTTTGGATCTTTCATATATCATTGAAGATAAAAACTGATAGCATAGCATATTTATATTACAAACAAACAAACAAAAAACCTAGTCAGGTGTCAGTTAAGAAAAATATTGAGTGTATTTTTTTTCTCTCCCAAAGGCCTGTTCTGCATATTTGGATAGATTATTCATAAAATTATAGAGATACTTATATAATGGGGAACAGTCTGATTTTTAAATAGAAATACCATAGAATACTAAAAATATGAAGCATTATTATTAAAGATATTATAGTTATCTTAGGGTTTCCACAGATGCCACTGTATACTGCTCTAAATTTTTATTATTTTGACATCATTAAAGAATATACAGAAATAAAAAAAATTTCCTAACCTATGCTCTGGTTTGGATATGCTTATTATAGATACTTTTTAGTAGTATTTATACATGTTTAAAGTGTACAATTAGATTCCAAAGTATCACAAAGCACCCAACATATATTGCTCAATTAAGAGAAGTACTCAAACTGCACATTTAATAAAATTTTGATGTTCTTTAACCTGAGGCACTATCATTCAGGGTTTAAGTAACTGATGTGGAACCTGACTTACCTATAATTTCTAGTTTGCATCACATTTCTTCATTTGTGTTATTTCAAAGAAATATGTGATTAGGGAAAAAAAATTATATAGTAACTAAGCAGTATAGAGAAAAGAAGTGGAAAAGTTATTTCTCTAGTTCACTCAGTAGTGTAAAGAAGAAGCCAGAACAGCTCTCATATTCAAAGTAGAGACTGATGTTTCACCAAGGGATGTAATTTGAATGTTATGCAAATGCAATCAATGTATTGATAAATTGAAGAAGAAATACAGAATGCAACTTGAGGAATAAGTATGGAGCTATAGCAGATGCTATATTAAACCTTAGGAAAACATTTTGAGAATTTTTGGAAAACTAAACAATGTAAGAGTCAGTGATCAGATCTATAGCTATGATAGGAGACAGAATTTTTAAGCAATTTCCTCCAATATTCTTGTAATGCAAAACAATTTTTACCCTGAGCCAAAGAAAAAAATGCAATATAAACTCACAGGAATGCAATATATATTGAAAACTCAGCTGCACCTCATGCTTCATAAAATACTGCTCTTAAATTTTACTTCTTTTATTATTAGAGTCAAATAGAAGGGCAGTGTGGTAAGCAGCCTTTAAGATGACCACCAGTTACCCCTCCCACTCCTGGTTTTCACGCCCTTGCACAATCCCCTCCCCTTGCATGTGGGCTGGACGTAGGGACTCCTCTGAGTCTCCATTTTCCCTTCATGAACAGGAATGTCTTATTGCAGGTCTCCTATGCCTGCTTTATTATGGTATGTTGGGAGTGGACTTGTCCATTAGCTTCTTGGGTCTACAGATGGAGAGGAGTTCCAGAAGCTGTACTTAAAGAATTACACCTGAGGAGTCTCACCCACCCTGGCCTTATCAGTGATAAGATTCTGGACTTGAAGCTGATATTGTAATGCAGTGAGACTTCTGGGAGTCTGGGAAATATGTGAATGTATTTTGCATGTGATGGGCTCCCTGATCTCACTTCCTGGTAGTACACCCTTACGGTGTGCATGGGACATAATGACTAGCTTTTAGTGAGTATATAGCAGAAGTGACAGGACGTCACATTGTAAAAAGATGGGCTTCTCTCGATCTCTCACTTGCTCACCCTGATGGAACCACCTCTTGAGAGGCCCACATAGCAAGAGACTGCGAAAGGCTTCCAGCCAACAGCCCACAAGGAACTGAATCCTACTGATAACCACAAGAGTGATTGTAGAAGCATATCCTCCCCAGTGAAAGCCTCAACAGTAGCCCCTGCCATTGCAGCCACTCAAGAGGCCCTGAAGCAGAGAACCCAGATTGATTCCTGACCCACAGAATCTGTGAGATGATAAATCTTAAATCAAGTTTTCGGTGTAATTTTTTTACACAGCAATAGACGTAATAAAGGCAGGAGCAAATGCTTCTTTATAATTACATACTGAAAACTTGTTCACACAATGGAAAAAAGCATTCTGGATGCCATGCCTCTGCATTTCCACCACCCCTCCAAACATGAAGGCAGTGTTCTTTATCATACATGTTCCCAGTGGGGTTTTTATGTTCATTTACAGAAGCGTGTCACGTGGGTGGCTCAGTCAAGTATCTGACTCTTGGTTTCAGCTAGGTCATGATCTCACAGTTGTGAGAGAGGCTCTGTGCTCAGTGCTGAGTCAGCTTCAGATTCTCCCTCTCCCTCACTCTCCTCCCCAATAAATAAATCGGAAAGAAAAAAGAAAGGCACGAAGGAAGGAAGAAAAGAAAGAAAAGAAAAAAAGAGAAGGAGGGAGGGAAGGAAGGAAAGAAGGAAGTCAGTCAGTCAGATGGAAATATGAGAATTCTCCTGGGTCTCTTTGGCCTTCTACTGCATTTCCAAGTTACTCTACATAGAGACGCCACAGTGAATCTCTCCAGTTGACCTTAGAGGTTAAGAGCTTCTACTTCCCATGATAGCCTTAGTTCTGTCATTTTTAGCTTTGCCATAAAATTCAGTTACATACCTTAGTGAAACATCAGGGCTCTCATTTTTTAATATGTCATAAATTTGTTGAAATATTCTCATAAAGTCATTTCCTGAAGTTATGTACAATCCTTAGTAGAAAATACTGTAAATAATTTTAAAAAAATCCACTTCCTTAATAGTTCAAGGAAATCATCATTCAAACTCAGATGGTAAAATATGAGATGAAAAAAATGTTTTTAAGATTTTTTAAGATTTTTTTAAGATTATTTTAAGATTTTTGATTTATTTAGAGAGAGCACGAGTGAGCGGGGGGAGGGGAGAAGGAGAGAATCTTAAGCAGACTCCCCACTGAGCATGGAGCTGACACGGGGCTGAATCCCACGACCCTGAGACCATGAACCGAGCCAAAATCAAGAGTCAGGCGCTTAACCAACTGGGCCACCCAGGCACCCTGAGATGAAAATTCTTGATGAAAATAATTTCAGAGGAACTCATTTTGACAGAAATAAATGACAAGAAAAAACAGCAACTAAGTTAAGCTTCAGGCACTGTTTCATGACTTAAAATAAAATTGAGGTCTAAATATTGCATTACGAGGTTCCTCAGGAGACAGAACAGGAAACCCTGATAGTTACAGAAAAGGAAAGGGAGTACAATGCACAAGAGCATGAAGTCAGTGACAGCTGTTCACTTTTATGGGACTTACAGGATGGGCAGCATTCAAGTTTATTGAGCCATAAGTGTCCCAACGGGATTAGCATCTTATTAATCAAAAGAGGTTAAGATTTTGGCAGCAAGGAAAACATTGGAAAACTAAAGCAAATGAGAAGAGTCTTTCAAGTCAAAATGCTTATTTGGTCTTATAAACACCCCACTCCTTAATTCTTCCATTTGTACTATATTTAAAAATCTTTACATATTAGATATTTTAAATCAACCATAACAGTGAAGTATTTTCCCCAGGATATTTAAATTACATATTATTAGTATCTTTTATTATCATAGTATCCTTGAGCTCATTTAGTTTGTATAATCAAAGCTAGTTAGGCATTCACATGATAGTAAACTTAAGTACCTCTGTAAGATCCATCATATCTTGTATTCATCACTGGTGAACAGTTCTTTGGATAACTTTAAAATAAAACAATATTGTTTACAGTCACATAAACTATGCAGGTTATTATGTAAGAACTTCATGTACAAAAATCACTTATATAATTAATACAGGCCCTGTCAAACATCCAATTAGTTAGGTTATTCATTCCTTTCTGAGAATCTTGTGGGAATAGTCAAGGAGACAAAACATCTCTTACAGGGTCCTATTTCAGCTGTCTAAATAAATCTGTCTCTTAATCTGAAGGAAAAGGCAAGTTTGAACATCTGACATCTTTATACTTTTTTTTATCATGTAGTTAAATGTTTCCACTTAGTACCTATGGCATAATCCTTGGAAATTTTTGCCCCTCACCTACAAAATTTGAATTCAAATGTATCTAAACCCAATGTCAGTTTGTATCTTTAAATTACAAGAAAATGTACATACTTTGTTATTAAGAATATAGTAATACTCATAAAACAGGGTGCAGCCCCTAAAAATGACTCCTGTATATAGATCAAGCCTTTTGTTGGAGAGATAATTAGTAGACTAGGTGGCACTAAAAACAGTGCCATGCCATTACCTGCAATAAATTGTAACTTTAGAGGGAAATGAAGTAACTTGACAATTTCCTATTTAAAAAATTACACTGAGGGCGCCTGGGTGGCTCAATCAGTTAAGCATCTGCCTTTGGCTCAGGTAGTGATCTCAGGGTCCTAGGATCGAGCCCCGTATCAGGCTCCTTGCTCAGCGGGGAGTCTGCTTCTCCCTCTCCTGCTCCCCTTGCTGGTGCTCTCTCTCTGTCTCTGTCTCTCTGTCAAATAAATAAATAAAAATCTTAGAAAGAAAGAAATCACACTGAGAAAATATTTATAATAAACATCCTATTTTAGCCCTACAGGCTTTGTTTGAAGTATTACGATTTCATTTTGAGAAGTATTAATTGACATCTTTTTGTTTGCCAGACACAATAGTCAGTGGTATTAGAGGTTAAAAAAAAGATTTGTTCACAGTCCCTGACCTCAAGGAGCTGATCACCTAGCCAGTGAGACTTTTTTTTAAATATTATTTTTCTTTCTTAAAAAGCAATTGCATAAAATTATTTCATAATCATTCAAATCATTCATAAACATTATGTGGTAATAGAAAATTAAGAAAGTATGAAAGACACACACACAAGGAAAATAAAGTCCAGTGTAGTCCTACTACCCAGAAAGAACCACTGTTTACATTTTATGTGCATCTTTTCAGTTTGTTTTCTGTATGTACTTTTCCAAAATGTGATCACATAGTATGTTGTTTTATAATCTGTTCCTTTTACCTAATATTTTATGAACATCATAAACATGTACAACCACTACATGTTCTACTGCAGCATTTTTAATTCCTAAGGAAATTTCCATTGTAGAGATTCTACTATAATTTAGTCAATAAGCTTTTATTAGTATACTTTTAGGCTGTTTTTAATTTTTGTACCAATATAAGCAAAACCTCAGTGAATATCTTATATATATCCTTTTCCCATATCTTGATTATTTCCTCAGGATAAATAAATAGAATTAAGATTTCTGGGCACAAGTATTTATTTGAAATGGAAAGACCATTAATGTACATTGTCTTAATTTTTAAGTCTTCCAGAAATGTTGCATCAATATACTCTGACCACAGTGTGTGGAAGTGCTCATTTTCCTGAACTTTGGCCAACACTAGTTATTTTTTGCCAATTTAATAGCTGAAAATGGACTCCTTTTAGTAATTTGTATTTTTAAAATTATTAATGAGGCAAACCCTTTGTATACATTGTTGGCCAATGTCTTCCTTCTGTAGTCAAATTTTTCTTAATAGGCCTTCCATGTTTTCTATCAGTAAGTTCATCTTTCACATATATATTTATATTTATTTTCTCATACACAGTATTAAAGATATGTACATATCAGAAAGGTACATTTTTAAAGCAAATGCATAGCCTTTCTTCATGGTCTCAGTTTTCTAACCAGCTCCACAGGCCCAAGCTCAATGGCACAGTTTTGCACATTTCTATTGATTTATAATGCACAAACAGCAGCAAAACACCTATGTACTGTGAAGAATATAAAATAGTAGATAAACTATTGCCTCTGTCTTTTAATGCCATCTAACTGTGACAAAGCATCCGTGACATGGACTCTGTATGACTTGGCTGGGGCTGCTATAACAAATTACCACAAACTTAGTGGCCTACAACAACACAAATTCATTTTCTCACTGTTCTGGAGGCTTAGAAGTCTGAAATCAAGGTGTTGTCAAGGCTACACTGCCCACAGGGGCTCTATGAAGCAATCTTTCCTTGTCTCTTCGAGTTTCTGGTGCCTGTTGGCAATCCTTGGCATTCCCTGGTTTGTAGACACATCCCTGCAATCTCTTCTTTCATCTAAACAGGGCCTTCCACTCTCTGTCTCAGTATCACAAATCTCCCTCTCCTTTCTCTTATGAGGAAACCAGTCATTGGATTTAGGGCCCACCCCCCAATCCAGAATGATCTCATCCCAAGATCCCTAAGTTAATTACATCTGCAAAGACCCTGTTTTCAAATAACATCACCTTCACAGGTATGTGGCCTAGAACTTAGACATTATCTTTTGGGTGCAACACCATTCAACTCACTAGAGATGGTAAAAATGTGCCAAGATGTAAATCTTCTTTCCCGAGATTATGGCTGCACAGAGAGCAAAGTATGCCTAACGGACAGAAGTACTAGGGCCAGGTTTTACCACCAAATATTTCAAACCATTTCTCCATTTATTTTTTGTTAATTATAATCAAAGTGCATTCTCTTTTCCCTTAAATTGCCCTACACCTGACATTCTTGTCTATTCCGCATCACTATCTGCATCATTTTCGCATTGATTCTCTTTCCCCAAGAATCACATATAAAGTACCCATTGGATGTTCTCTATGCCCACATAATTTACATACAAATATATAGAGAAAAATAGGTTGCTTTTGTCAAAAGAAAGAGATTATTTTATATAACTTCGCTTTTTCAGAAATGTCTCTAAGTCAACTGAAACTAATTCATTATTTTCATGGTCACATAATATGATTTTCTAAGTTGTAGTGGATGATGTTGCTGTCCCTTTTGCACCCATCCTTAAATGCTGTGAGTGAATTGGCTACCGAGGGCTTATAGCTAACCCTTTCTCCAGGGAGAAAATCCAAACAAAATCCACCTTCCCAGTGAGATTACGCCTGGGAGATCATTATGCCTGACCATTTCCTGTGTGTATGTATGTGGATGGAGGACCCTCAGCCAATGACTTTGTACACGTATTCTAACCTACTTATGTTTTCATTTATAAGTGTGAGATTCTAACAATTCTAATGAATTAGGTCACAAAAAATGTGTACCATTTAATAAATACTGCCTAATTGTTTTTCAGAAGGCTATAACAACTCACATTTTCCACCAGCAATGCATGAGAGTGATTTCCCATAACCTCTTCTCCCCCTAGTGTCTCTGCCTGTAATATGTATTATGTTTCTTGTTTTTCCCAATTGTTGTCTTGTGGTTATTTTATCTTAAAGTTCCTAATTATTAGTGAATTTAAACATTTTAAAAATATATTACAACTTCCATTTTTCATCTCATATGTGAGGAGCTTCAAAGTCACCACTACATCCTAATAACAAGTAGAAAACTGAACAAACTACAAATCAACAACTATTTTTAGATCTGTAAAAGGTGGTCCTGCTCACCAAATCCCAATGTGTGTGTTTTTGGTGGGGGAGAGGTTCCCACACCAACAAGCAATTCCCTGGACACCAGCAGCATGTCCTACAATTCAACTCAATTCTGACACTATTTACTTGGATAGCATCAGATTCCAAAGGCAAAGGGTTCAGTTCTAGATTAACACCCCCCACCACCACCACCCACTCAAGATGCCATTGGTAAAACCAGGATAGCACCTTGCTTCTGACCTACAGCTACAGATCAAAAATTCCAGTGATCCCTCCTTGGGTTGACTTAATTTGCTACAACAGCTAAAAGAACTCAAAGAATTTATTAGGTCACTAACTTATTATAAAAACATAACTCAGGAACAGCCAGATGGAGAGATGCTTCGGGCAAGATATGGGGAAAGGGCACAGAGCTTCAATGCCCTCTGAGTGTTCTACTATCCCCAAATCCAGAACTTCTCTAACCCAGAAGTTCTCTAAACCCCATCCTTTTGGATTACATAGGCATGATTGATTAAATCATTGATTGGAGGTGAACGATTCAACCTCCAGCTCCTTTCTCTAGTCTGGACGTCAGAGGGTGGGACTGTAAGTTCCACACCTATATTCTAGGTGGGTTCCCCTGGCAACCACCCCCCATCTGAGGTAGAGTCCCAAAGTCATCTCATTAACATAACAAAAGACACCTTAGCTCTCATCACTTAGAAAATTCCAGGGGTTCTAGGAGCTCTGTGCCAGACGTGGGACAAAAAACAAATATACTTATTAAAAACCACCAGTATCACGGTCTTTCAGAGAAGTGAGGTCACAGGGCAAACAGCTAACCCCAAAACTGGAGACAAACAGATACAGAGAATCACAATTTATCAGAGGAGAAACCCACAATCAGAAACCATTGTGGGAATGAGTGCCAAGGTGGGAGAACCAGAAGTGTAATTAATGAATTGCTGTCCACTCAGTATGGACAAGTCTGAATACTAAAAACTCCAAGGGGCCCGAGTCAGGGAAAGCCATACTTCTGTGAGTTTTAACCCTCACCCCATTCCAGAGCTCTCCTGGGCACTTACACGGAACATTGAAGAAAAATCCCCTTGTGTTTTCAACCGGGAGAGGGGAAAAGGAACCATGTGTTAATGGTTCTTCTTAACAAGGCCTGCCCTCAGGAGAAATTATTTTACCAAAGCCTGTTAACCTTAAAAATAAAACTGCCAGCGGGGCACCTGGGTGGCTCAGTCGTTGAGCGTCTGCCTTTGGCTCAGGTCATGATCCCAGGGTCTTGGGATCGAGCCCCACATCAGCCTCCCTGCTCGGCGGGGGGCCTGCCTCTCCCTCTCCCACTCCCCCTGATTGTGTTCCCTCTCTCGCTGTGCGTCTCTCTCTCTGTCAGATGGATAGAATCTTTAAAAAAAATAAAACTGCCAGTTATTTTACTAACAAATGGGCTTATCTGGGAATAGTGGAGAATTGCATTCTTCCGGGACACGCAAGCTACACACCAAAACCAGGCAACACAGGCAAGACAGCAGAACAAAGCAAAGGAATGGTCTTTTATATAGGCAGGGGGAAATTGCAAAGGCGGTTATGAGCAAAAAGTCCATTGGAGTAAACTCGGAGTTCGAAATATAGTGGCTTTTCTTTTCTTAAGATTTTATCTATTTATTTGAAAGAGAGAGAGAGCACAAGCAGGGGGAGTGGCAGGCAGAGAGAGAGGGAGAAGCAGACTCCCCGCTGAGCAGGGAGCCCGAAGCAGGGCTCCATCCCAGGACCCTAGGATCGTGACTTGAGCCAAGGGTAGATGCTTAACAACTGAGCCACCCAGGGGCCCCTACAGTGGCTTTTCATTGGCTGAGTTGTGACAACTCTCATTGGCTGGGCTGTTGCCAGGGGAGGAAAAGAACCTTTCTTCCTCCTCCTGGGATAGTAAAGAAGCAGCTAAAGTAGAATTGACTTGGAATGCACATCTCTTCTCGTTGGAGCTGCAACTGACAAACTGGAGCAGGGTGGGAGAGCTCCCCCTGCTGACCTCCGAACTCCATTCCCAGCAAGGTTTCCTTCTATTAATTTTCAGTCTATTTTATCAAACCTGCTGGGATTTTATTAGACCCAAACCTACCCGAGTGAAGGGAAAAACTCCAGCCCCCTCTATCCGTCCAGGTGGAGAAAGGGATATACACACCTCCAGCCCTCTCCAACTGTCCTGTCTCAACTAAGGGGGGAAAATCTTGGAGGGGTCCAAGATGTCCTTCAGTAGATGAAGGACAATGGAGTATTATTCAGTGCTGAAAAGAAATGAGCTTTCAAGCCATGAACAGATACAGAGGAAACTTACATGAATAGTTGCTAGAGATTGGGGGGAGGGAGGGTTAAATAGGCAAAGCACAGTGGATTTTAGGGCAATGAATCTACTTGGTACGATACTGCACTGGTGGATACATGTCATTATACATTTGTCAAAACCCATCAATAAAAGAATGTTTTAAAATTTTAATTGAGAAAAGGCAAAATTACAAATTTAAAAAGTTGGGTGGAGTGGTTACAAGGATATTCAATCCTTTGCTTTATTTTGAAGTCTTCATATAGGCTTAGTAACTTAACTGGGTATAATCTTAATGATTCTCTTAGGTTATGTCAGGGACTACACAATGGGCATATTTATTAAACCTCCCTGACAGTCCTGGTTCACTAGAAACATAGAGAAATGTACTACATTTTACTTTGTATCAGTGTATCAGATATATCTGAGTATGGAGCGGGTGGTTTCATTGCAAAGGAATTAAAATTCCCTGAAATTAAGAAAAAAGCATTTAATTTGTGTCAACAAATTACTAATATTTGATCTCAGTCGTGCTTAAAGTATTATCAAAACTGCTATTTTGCATCTCTTTACTCTTATTAAAAATTGTTTGGGGTTGTAAGAAATTAATAAATGTTGTGAAATAAGTATGAATCTATTTTATGATTATATAAGCAACTTGAAAATTCTCAAGTTACTCATCAAAATTAAAGAACTTTTAAAAACTAAAACACAAGTTTCTCTATCAGTTTTTCAAGATAAACTATCAGCCATTCTTATTTATTTTACTTAGGAATTTACTATGCATGAACATCTTATTAAATTAGGCTACTCTTACATGATGATGAAGTATATGGAAAATTTTATCTTTATATTTATGGCACATGAAACCAAAATCTTTACAATATAGATGAATTCAAGTTCTTGTTTAAATATTCTTTTTTGCTTTTTATTGAGCATTGTAAGAAATATCTTCATCACTTTTTATTATAAATTAAATCTTGATTATCTGCATGGATGAATCTCTCTTCTCATATTTGAATCCTTTCTGGTTTATTTTCATTGTAATGCATTGACGTAAATATTGGGACTCTTCTGTGGAAACAATTTCAAAATGTGAAATTAAATATAAAGCACTTGCAGTTGGTTTTCTGACCCATGATTCTTACTTACTTAGAACCAGATAAAGTTTCTCCTCATTCATTCAGTGAAGAGCTATCGATTGCTGACCATGTCAAGCCATAGTGCACCTATTTGCCTATCTAGCCTCATGCTTCCATTCATTTATTCATGACCTAGCACCATAGCTAGGGATACCATATCAAGTACAAAAAGACATTGTCCCTGTTCTGATTAAGCTTGAAGTCTGAAAATCATCCACATAAGGGTAAATTTAATTTGAGCTATGTAGCAGAGTGATATAAGAGTGTAATGGGAATCAGGAATCATCTAAGAAAAAGATGACTGTGATGAGATCTTAAGAAGTAGAGTTAATTAGGATAAAGAAGAAATGAGATGATTCCAGGCAGAAAGAATAGCATATACAAAGGCCCTGTGGCAGGAGGGAACATCACATATTTCAAAAATTGAAAGGTCACTGTGGCCAAAGCTTAGAGTCAGGAGAAATATCATGGAAGGCCAGATGAGGCCAAACTTTGTAAGTCATGACGAAGAGCTTGGAATTAATCCTAAAAGCAATGAAAATCATGACATCGTTTTGAGGTAGGAGGGCAGCAGAGGGAAAAGTACTGAGTTTGAGGAGAAGAAACTAGTTCGGAAGTTATTCACCAGAATGGAGAAGACATGATGGCAGATGGTGGTGGCACTATAGATGAGCAGATAAACTCAGCGGGATTTGTGATGATTTAGATAATCACAATGGACAGTTGGATGGTTAGAGATACCTCCCTGCTTTTAGTTTACCCACCTTGATGACTGGTTAGAGGACAGGATTTGCAAGACGGATAGGACATTATGTTTTGAACATAATGAGTCTTAAATTGGTTTCTTGCTAATCAAGTGAAAAGAGTAAGGAGACAATAAGATATACAGGTCTGGAGCTCCGAGGATGACTTTGGGGTAGAAATACAAATATATGAGTCATTTGCATATAAGTAGTTATTGAAGCTGTTCATTCACTGATTGTTCAAACACCACACATTATTTATTTTTAAAGATTTATTTATTTGAGAGAGAGAGAGCGAGCACAGGGAGGGGCAGAGGGAGAGGGATAGAAGCAGACTTGTGACTGAGCACAGAGCCTGACCGGGGCTTGATTCCATCCTGAGCCAAAATCAAGAGTTGGATGTTCAACCAACTGAGCTACCCAGGTGCCCCTTTCACCACACATTTATTACACCCCTACTATGTGTCAGGAACTGTTCTAGGTTCTGGAGTCCAGGAGAATTTTAAAATCAGCTTAATAAGTTCCATGAAAATCCTTTGGGACTTTAGTTGGGATTTCATTATTTATACATAATTGACATCTATGTAATATTTAGGCAGCTCAACCTGAAACATTATATATATATATATATACTTAGAATTTATTTACTTCTTTAATACTTTTATAATTAGTTTCATTGTGTGCCTTGCATGTTTCTTTTGTTGAATTTATCCCTAGATTTTCTTCTAAAGATTTTATTTATTTATTTGAGAAAGAGAGAGAGAGAGCACAAATGGGGTGGGGGGAGGGGCAGAGGGAGAGGGAGAAGAAGACTCCCCGCTGAGCAGGGAGCCCTACCCTGGCTAGAACCCAGGACCAGGACAGGGGGATCATGAGCAGAAGGCAGATGTTTAACTGACTGAGCCACCTAGGTGCCCCTATTCCTAGATATTTTGTAAGTTTTTTTGTTGCTGTGAACAGAATCTTTATGTCACATTTCTCAACTGATTATGACTGACCTATAGAAAGGGCATTGGTTTTTGTATGTTGAATATTTATTCAATTTCCTTACTAAACTCCCTTACTAGTTCTAATAAGTCAGTTATTAGAGTTAATAAGTCAGAATCCCTTGGCCTTTGGAGCTAAACAGTTATATTATCAGCAAATAAAAATAGTTTTGTTCCTTCTTTCCTTTTCTGACCTCACTGCATTGGCTAGGACTACGAGTACAATTTGAATAGTCAGAGGGATAGTTAGAACTTCTTTTAGTTTCTTTTGTTTTACAGATCTGTAACCTTTCCTAGTCAATATGAAACATACCCTTCAAGGGGTGCCTGGGTGGCTCAGATGGTTAAGCACGTGCCTTCAGCTCAGGTCAGGGTCCTGGGATCAAGCCCCATATTGGGTTCCCTGCTCTGCGGGAAGCCTGCTTCTCCCTCTCCCACTCCCCCAGCTTGTGTTCCCTCTCGCTGTGTCTCTTTGTCAAATAAATAAATAAATAATCTAAAAAAAAAAAAGAAAGAAAGAAACATACCTTTTGACATATAGAACCAAGAAATATATGTCCTATGGTAATGTCCCCAAATGCTTGAATTTATATTGAAAATGAGTCATACATAAAATGATTTAATGTGTAGGCTCTACTGTCATTATTATAAAGTTTCAAAACATGAAGTTTTACTGTTTAAATGGATTTTCCCAAAAACTACTGATATAACATGGACCTGGGAATTCCAAATAAGAAAGATCTTTTTGGTTTTCCTGTTTGAGATCTACATCCTAAAATATATCAAGCAAGCTTTAGAAAATAGCAGGGATAACCAAGCCAAATTGGAGCATATGTCTGAAAAGCACTAGTCTTGCACAGTTAATGATGACCCTGGAACATGTGCTATGAATAGCATTTTGCTTCCTATTAATAATAGCTTGCCATCTAAATAGAATAATGTAAAGTGTAATGAGTACTACTCTTAAGATAAATATTGCTCTTATTTTCAGTGAAGTGGAAACTACAGACTTTGTCTTTTTTTATATATATTTCCAATTGCTACAAAAATAAATTTACCTAAATGTATGTCAAATAGCCATTGTACAGCTCTGAATTCAGGATATAGTCAACTAGGCTGATCAATGAGGAGCATAGCTATCATTATTAATCTGCAAAACATTTGATGGACCTAGGACTGTCAGGACCTGCCTGCCAAATTGCATAATGTTTAGGGACATTTAATGTCAAAATGAATATAACTATGATGATTTTGACATGCCACTCTATAGATAAGAACAAATTATTTACTTCTAGAAAAATATACTTTTTTTTTTTAAGTATGCTCCATGCCCAGCACAGAGCCCATCATGGGGCCTGAACTCACAACCTCAAGACCAAGACCTGAGCCAAGATTGATTAAGAGTAAGACGCTTAACTGACTGAGCCACCCGGGCATCTCCAGAAAAATACACTTTGTAAAGAGGAAAACATTTAGACCAAATGGTCATTTACCAATATTTTCAGTTAAAATGTATACTGACTTTCAAATTATGAAATGACTGAGACTACTCTCCGACTTCAACTAAACCACAGAGCAAGCAGCTTTCATTTTGTTGAATTATACATACTCTCCTGTTATCAAGAATTTAGAAGTCCTATGCAACACTGCACACTCCCATATCACTTCATACATTTTATTTTTTAAAGATTTTATTTATTTATTTGACAGACAGAGTACAAGCCGGGGGAGGAGCAGAGGGAGAGGGAGAAGCAGGTTCCCCTCCGAGCAGGAAGTCCAATGCGGGGCTCAATCTCAGGACCCTGGGATCATGACCTGAGTAGAAAGCAGATGTTTAACCAACTGAGCCACCCAGGTGCCTGCACTTTGTACATTTTAAACATAGATAAAAGATTGGAAATTTTAGATGATATTTCAATTAAATCATTCTGTAATATTTTCTTTCTAATTGCAAAGGAAAAAATTACATAAGAAATATGATTTTCTCTGGGTAATGGAATTATGGATGGCCCTATCAAATTTTCTGCTTTTTAAAAATCATTTCCGTGAGTGTATATTACTTTCATAATAATAATAATAATAGTAATAATAATAATAAAAAACTAGTATTTTTTAGAAGTTGATCCACATCGGGCTCCTTGCTCAGTGGGGAGCTTGCTTCTCCCTCTGCCTGTCACTCCCCCTACTTGTGCTCTCTCTCTCTCTGACAAATAAATAAAATCTTTAAAAAAAAAAAAGTTGATTTGGGGCAATAGGAAATATGTTTGCTAGAGTAAAGCTTCCCAAGTCTAATAGTTTTGCATAAGTTGCTGAGTTAGAAACAATCTTGTGCTGGGGATGCCTGGGTGGTTCAGTCTGTTAAGCATCCAACTCTTGATTTTGGTTCAGGTCATGTTCTCTGGGTCGTGGAATCGAGCCCTGCACTGAGCTCCATGCTGGGAGTGGAGCCTGCTTGGGATTCTTTCTCCCTCTGCCCCTCCTGTGCCCCCCTCACCGGCTCTCTCTCTCTCAAAAAATAAAAACAAAAAAACCCCACATAGCCTTTCTGTGTTGGATAAACACAAATTAAAAAAAAGAAGAAGAAATCTTGTGCTCAAATCTTGAAGTGAGTCAAATCTTGAACTCTTCAGGTCCCTTTCCCCTCTGCTCCCAACCCCCCACAGGGTGAAACTTGACCATTCAGAAACAGAAACAGGAGACAGGAGGGAATGGGCAGAATAACTCTGCTGGTAGAATTGTTTTTTTTTAAGATTTTATTTATTTATTTATTTGAGAGAAAGAGGATGCACACACACATAGGGGCAGGCGCTGGAGCCTGACATGACATGGGGCTTGATCCCAGGACCCTGAGATCATGACCTGAGCCAAAAGCAGACCCTTATCTAACTGAGTCACCCATGTGCCCCTCTCCTGGTAGAATTTTTATCAAGTATTTCCAAAGTGGTTGTAACACTTTATGCTGTGAAAAGTAATAGAGGGAAACGACTACAGTGGGATCAGTGTGCTAGAAGGGGAGGCTGGTAGGGGGAGCCTTATCACTCAATGTCAACTACAGGAATTGTCAATTACAGACCTCTAACAGAAAAATCTCAACAGGAAAGAGTCTTCTGTTACAGGTCCCAACAGGGAAAGATGTACATTGCCTCTCCTACAAGAAATGGACCAACCCTGCTACTCATCAACCTGAACTCCACTGGCTTCTCTCCAACGGGCTTTTATTCAAAACAACCCCTCCCGACTTCCTCCTTCTTCATAAAATAACATCCCTCTGTTTTGTTTGCTGGACTTGCCTATGGTTTTGTTGAAGCTTGCTTATGTGGATTGCAATTCTCTCTGACTCCCAAATAAACCCATCTTCTGCTGGTAAAATAACTCATAGTTTTATTTTTAGGGTTAACAGTGCCTTGACCAACAGGAAATGCCCACTCCTGTCTCCCACCTCTTCACCTGCATTTGGACTGGTTGGTTGCTGCGATGTTCAAATCATGCTGCCTCCCTAGGCTTATTTCTCTCTCTCTCTTTACCACTGCCTGTGCCTCTGCACACACATACACATTCCTACCCCTATATCATGGAGAGTAAGCCCATTACGTGAATGCTGAAGCCCAGACCCACTGCATTCATTTCCTTCATGCAGAAATCATTATACCTACTGTGTGCTAGACAGATGAAAAAAAGTACAGAGGAAAAAGGGACAAAGATAGTGCCATCCCTCAAAAGGCACCCATCAGGGTAGGGTCAGGCACTTAAACATCTGGTACAGTCCCCTGTCATAAAAGTGTTGGTGAAGGTGTGGGGTATGCGTGTATGACAGCTGTCAGGAGAAAGGAAACGAGACTGTACTTTGTCTGAGAAAAGGAAGCAGTCAAGGCAGGGTCACCCAGGAAATGCCATTTGGGCTGAGCCTTGGAGATGATTGCTGTGCCAACTTCAGACAAAACATGTAGAAGAAGGGGTTTCTCATGCTACATCCATCACACTGGGTATGTATTTCTAAGAACTCTGGAGTTCTAAACTAACACAATAACTTCACAGAGTTCGGGGGCGGGGGGTGGAAAAGGGAAGAAAATGGAACAATATGTGGAGAAATGGTAGCAGAAACAAAGATAAATAGGGAAAAGCTCTCAGAAAGAGAAAGAAGCATTTATTTTTATTACTTTCTCTGGTCATAAAATCCAAAGACATAATCCAGAGTTGCAACTCTCTTTATGTCTCTCTAAACTGCTCCAAAGGAGTAGGTAGAAGAATTAAGTAGCCATCCTGTCCACCAACCTGGTACAGCATATAGCAGTGGCTCTCAAACTTTGGCCGGTCTAAGAATCACCTGGAGAACTTGGTAAATGTTCTCTGGGCCCCACCCCCAATGATACTGAAACAGAAGGTCTGAGATTCTGCCTTTCTCCTGCTGGCATGCGAGCCACACAATGGAGAATAAGGGTACAAAGAAACAACTGGAAAAATATGGAAGTCAAGTCTGGAGACTAACACCTCCTAATATGAGGGATATTTTCTAAAAGCTTAAGAATGGTGCTGTTGTTAAGAGCATGGATTTGATGTTAAATGAATTGAATGCAATCCCATTTCTCCCAGTTCTGATAGTAAGAGACACTGGACAAATGACTTAACTCTCTGTGCCTCAGTCTCCTTGCCTGTAAAATGGGAATAATCATAGCTACCTCATGAAGGGCTGGGAGGATTGAGTGAAATAATGCTTGTAATGTGCTTAGCACAATGTATAAAGGATAGTAAGCACTTAATAAATATTTGCTGATAGAGCCACTGAATAATGGGACAGCAGTAAAATCCCATTTTATACTGGACTTCTGGTGGGACATAGAATTTAATAGAAATATTGATTTCGGGGGGCGGAGCAAGATGGCAGAGGATTAGGAGACCTAGATTTCGTCTGGTCTCAGGAATTCAGCTGAATAGGGATCAAACCATTCTGAACACCTACGAACTCAACAAGAGATCGAAGAGGAGAGTAGCAACAACTTCTCTGAACAGAGAAGCGACCACTTACTGGAAGGTAGGACGTGCGGAGAAGTGAATCCGAGGTGATATTCGGGAGGATAGATGGCAGGGAAGGGGGCCTCCGTCGGCCGCTTCTGGCAAGTGATAGAGCCCCGGAGCACAAAATCGGAACGTTTAGAAGTCGGCTCCGCGGAGGGACGTCACTCCAGTGGCTAAGCTGGGGGTGGAACCCTCGCGGGACAGTGTGGTCTCAGGACCCTCGGGATCACAGAAAGACCAGGGGTGCCTGAGTGCGGCAGAGCTCCCAGGTATTGGAGCGGGGAAGCCGGTTGCAGAGACGGAGCCGAGGCAGGGCTCTCAGCTCGGGGTTGCCATAAACTGTGATCCGCGGCCCAGTCGGGCCACTGCTCCCCCAGCAGGGACCCAACAAGCGGCAGATCCAGGGAGACTCCCCTTCCTCCCCTGGGAGGAGCGGCGAGGGAGTGCACCACAGGGATCTGCTGGGTTTGGAGACTCCACACGGGGTCAGGTGCCAGAGATAGAAACGCTCGGTCACAGGCCGGGTGAGCACGGAGTGTGGCCGGAGACCGGGGAGAAGGGAGTGACTGCTTTTCTCTGGGGGCGCACTGAGGAGTGGGGCCCCAAGTTCTCAGCTCCTCCAGGTGGAGATTGCGAGGCCACTATTTTCGCCCTGGTCCTCCAAAGCTGTACCGAGAGCTTGCAGGGAACAAAAGCTCCTGAGAGCAAACCCGAGCAGCTGGCTTAGCCCGGACTCACAAGGGCGGGGCAATTCTGCCTCCGGCAAAGACATTTGGGAGCCACGGCAACAGGCCCCTCCCCCAGAAGATCAGCACGAACAGCCAGCAAGCCAAGACCAAGTTTACTGGTCAAGGAGAACGGGAGAACTCCAGCGCTAGGGGAATACTGCACAGAGAATTCATGGCTTTTTTATCATGATTCATTAGTCTTTAAAAGTTAATTTTTTTAACTGTTTTTTTTTAATTTTTCTTTTTCCCTTTTTCAACCAACATCTTATAAATCCCTTTTTTAAAAAAACATTTTTTATTTTTCATTTTTAGAGTCATATTTTATCCCTTCATAGTAGTTACCCTTATTTTTGGCATATATATATATATAAGTTGTTCTCTCTTTAAAATATTGAGATACAGTTTCTTTTAACAGATCAAAATATACCCTAAATCACTAGTGATTGGCTTTGTTCTAGTCTCCTGCCTGATCACATTCTCTCCCATTTTTTTTCTTTTTTTTTTAAATCTTCTTCTTTCTTTTTTCAAACAACTTCTTATCTTATCAATTCCTTTTATAAAATCTTTTATAATTTTCATCTTTACACTCATCTACCATCCCTTCATTGTATTAACCCTTATTTTGTACATATATACGTCTTTCTTCCTTTAAAATTTTAGGAGGCACTTTCTTCTAACAGACCAAAATATGCCCAAAATCTACTGTGTGGCACTGATCTATGCACTAGCCCGATCATATTTGATCATATTCTGTTTTTGTTTGTTTGTTTGTTCTTATCTTTATCTTTTTCTTTTTTGTTTTTCTCTTTCTTTTTTATTTCTTTCCCTTTCTTGTCCCCTAGTTTCAGGTCTTTTCTGCTTTGTACAGAGTATATTTGCTGGGGACGTTGTTAACCTGTTAGCATTTTGTTCTCTCATTCATCTATTCTCCTCTGGACAAAATGACAAGATGAAAAAAATCACCTCAGCAAAAAGAACAAGAGGTAGTATCCTCTGCCAGGGACCTACTCAATACTGACATTAGTACGATGTCAGACCTACAGTTCAGAATCATAACTTTAAAGATACTAGCTGGGCTTGAAAAAAGCATGAAAGTTATTAGAGAAACCCTTTCCAGAGAAATAAAAGAACTAAAATCTAACCAAGTCGAAATCAAAAAGGCTATTGATGAGGTGCAATCAAAAATGGGGGCACAAACTTCTAGGATAAATGAGGCAGAAGAGAGAATCAGTGATATAGAAGACCAAATGATGGAACATAAAGATGCTGAGAAGAAGAGAGATAAACAACTACAGGATCACGAGGGCAGAATTTGAGAGATAAGCAGTACGATAAGATGAAACAACATTAGAATAATTGGGATCCCAGAAGAAGAAGAAAGAGAGAGAGGGGCAGAAGGTATATTGGAGCAAATAATAGCAGAGAACTTCCCTAATGTGGGGAAGGAAACAGGCATCAAAATCCAGGAGGCACAGAGAACTCCTCTCAAAATCATTAAAAATAGGTCAACACCCCGACATCTAATAGTAAAACTTACAAGTCTCAGAGACAAAGAGAAAATCCTGAAAGCAGCTCGGGACAAGAGATATGTAACCTACAATGGTAGAAACATTAGATTGGCAACAGACCTATCCACAGAGACCTGGCAGACCAGAAAGGACTGGCATGATATCTTCAGAGCATTAAACGAGAAAAATATGCAGCCAAGAATACTATATCCAGCTAGGCTGTCATTGAAAATAGAAGGAGAGATTAAAAGCTTCGAGGACAAACAAAAACTAAAGGAATTTGCAAACACAAAACCAGCCCTTCAAGAAATATTGAAAGGGGTCCTCTAAGCAAAGACAGAGCCTAAAAGCAGCAGAGATCAGAAAGGGACACAGACAATATACAGTAACAGTCACCTTACAGGCAATACAATGGCACTAAATTCATACCTTTCAATAGTTACCCTGAATGTAAATGGGCGAAATGCCCCAATCAAAAGACACAGGCTATCAGATTGGATTAGAAAACAAGACCCATCCATATGCTGTCTGCAAGAGACTCATTTTAGACCCAAAGACACCCCCACATTGAAAGTGAGGGGGTGGAAAACCATTTACCATGCTAATGGACACCAAAAGAAAGCTGGGGTGGCAATCCTTATATCAGACAAATTAGATTTTAAAACAAAGACTGTAATAAGAGATGAAGAAGGACACTATATCCTACTTAAAGGGTATATCCACCAAGAAGATCTAACAATTGTAAATATGCCCCTAACACGGGAGCAGCCAATTATATAAGGCAATTAATAACAAAAACAAAGAAACACTTTGACAACAATACAATAATAGTGGGGGACGTTAACACCCCCCTGACTGAAATGGACAGATCATCTAAGCAAAAGATCAAAAAGGAAATAAAGACTTTAAATGAAACACTGGACCAAATGGACTTTACAGACATATTCAGAACATTCCACCCCAAAGCAACGGAATACACATTCTTCTCTAGTGCCCATGGAACATTCTCCAGAATTGATCACATCCTAGGTTCCAAATCAGCTCTCAACCGGTACCAAAAGATTGGGATTATTCCCTGCATATTTTCGGACCACAATGCTTTGAAACTAGAACTCAATCACAAGAGGAAAGTTGGAAAGAACTCAAATACATGGAGGCTAAAGATCATCCTAATAGAGAATGAATGGGTCAACCAGGAAATTAAAGAAGAATTAAAAAAATTCATGGAAACCAATGAAAATGAAAACACAACTGTTCAAAATCTTTGGGATACAGCAAAGGCAGTCCTGAGAGGAAAGTATAGAGCAATACAAGCCTTTCTCAAGAAACAAGAAAGGTCTCAAATATATAACCTAACCCTACACCAAAAGGAGCTAGAGAAAAAACAGCAAATAAAGTCTAAACCCAGCAGGAAAAGAGAAATAATCAAGATCAGAGCAGAAATCAATGAAATAGAAACCAAAAGAACAGTAGAACAGATCAACGAAACTAGGAGCTGGTTCTTTGAAAGAATTAACAAGATTGATAAACCCCTGGCCAGACTTATCAAAAAGAAAAGAGAAATGACCCAAATCAACAAAATCATGAATGAAAGAGGAGAGATCACAACGAACACCAAAGAAATACAAACAATTATAAGAACATATTATGAGCAACTCTATGCCAGCAAATTAGATAACCTGGAAGAAATGGGTGCATTCCTAGAGATGTATCAACTACCAAAATTGAACCAGGAATAGAAAACCTGAACAGGCCTATAACCACTAAGGAAATTGAAGCAGTCATCAAAAATCTCCCAACAAACAAATGCCCAGGGTCAGATGGCTTCCCAGGGGAATTCTATCAGACATTTAAAGAAGAATTAATACCTATTCTCCTGAAACTGTTCAAAAAAATCGAAATGGAAGGAAAACTTCCAAACTCATTTTATGAGGCCAGCATTACCTTGACCCCAAAACCAGACAAAAACCCCATCCAAAAGGAGAATTACAGACCAATATCCTTGATGAACATGGATGCAAAAATTCTCACCAAAATACTAGCCAATAGGATCCAACAGTACATTAAAAGGATTATTCACCATGACCAAGTGGGATTTATCCCTGGGCTGCAAGGTTGGTTCAACATCCGCAAATTAATCAACGTGATACAATACATTAACAAAAGAAAGAACAAGAATCATAGGATCCTCTCAATAGATGCAGAAAAGCATTTGACAAAGTACAGCATCCTTTCTTGATCAAAACTCTCAGAGTATAGGGATAGAGGGTACATACCTCAATATCCTAAAAGCCATCTATGAAAAACCTACAGCGAATATCATTGTCAATGGGGAAAAGCTGAGAGCTTTCCCCCTAAGGTCAGAAACGCGGCAGGGATGTCCACTCTCACCACTGCTATTCAACATAGTATTAGAAGTCCTAGCCACAGCAATCAGACAACAACAAGACATCAAAGGCATCCAAATCGGCAAAGAGGAAGTCAAACTCTCACTCTTTACAGATGATAGGATACTGTATGTGGAAAACCCAAGAGACTCCACCCCAAAACTGCTAGAACTCATACAGTAATTCAGTAAAGTAGCAGGATATAAAACCAATGCACAGAAATCAGTGGCATTCGTACACACCAACAACAAGACAGAAGAGAGACAAATCAACGAGTCGATCCCATTTACAATTGCACCCAAAACCATAAGATACCTAGGATTAAATCTAACCAAAGAGGCAAAGGATCTGTACTCAGAAACTATAAAATACTCATGAAAGAAATTGAAGAAGACACAAAGAAATGGAAAAACGTTCCATGCTCATGGATTGGAAGAACAAATATTGTGAAGATGTCAATGCTACCTAGAGCAATCTACACATTCAATGCAATCCCCATCAAAACACCATCCACTTTTTTCAAAGAAATGGAACAAATAATCCTAAAATTTGTATGGAACCAGAAGAGACCCCAAATAGCCAGAGGAATATTCAAAAAGAAAAGCAAAGCTGGCAGCATCACAATTCCGGACTTCCAGCTCTATTACAAAGCTGTCATCATCAAGACAGTATGGTACTGGCACAAACAGACACACAGATCAATGGAACAGAATAGAGAGCCCAGAAATGGACCCTCAACTCTATGGTCAACTAATCTTTGACAAAGCAGGAAAGAATGTCCAATGGAAAAAAGACAGTCTCTTCAACAAATGGTGTTGGGAAAATTGGACAGCCACATGCAGAAGAATGAAACTGGACCATTTCCTTACACCACACACAAAAATAGACTCCAAAAGGTTGAAAGACCTAAACGTGAGACAGGAGTCCATCAAAATCCTAAAGGAGAACACAGGTAGCAACCTCTTCGACCTCATCTGCAGCAACTTCTTCCTAGAAACATCACCAAAGGCAAGGGAAGCAAGGGCAAAAATGAGCTATTGGGATTTCATCAAGATAAAAAGCTTTTGCACAGCAAAGGAAACAGTCCACAAAACCAAAAGACAACCGACAGAATGGGAGAAAATATTTGCAAATGACAGACCACATAAAGGGCTAGTATCCAAAATCTATAAAGAACTTATCAAACTCAACACCCAAGGAACAAATAATCTAATCAAGAAATGAGCAGAAGACATGAACAGACATTTTTCCAAAGACATCCAAATGGCCAACATACACATGAAAAAGTGCTCAACATCGCTCGGCATCAGGGAAATCCAAATCAAAACCTCAAGGAGATACCACCTCACACCAGTCAGAATGGCTAAAATTAACAAGTCAGGAAACAACAGATGTTGGCGGAATGCAAAGAAAGAGGAACCCTCCTACACTGTTGGTGGGAATGCAAACTGGTGCAACCACTCTGGAAAACAGTATGGAGGTTCCTCAAACAGTTGGAAATAGAACTACCATACGATCCAGCAATTGCACTACTGGGTATTTACCACAAAGATACAAATGTAGGGATCCGAAGGGGTACGTGCACCCCAATGTTTATAGCAGCAATATCCATAATAGCCAAACTGTGGAAAGAGCCAAGATGTCCATGGACAGATGAATGGATAAAGAAGAGGTGGTATATATACACAATGGAATATTATGCAGCCATCAAAAGAAATGAGATCTTGCCATTTGAAACGACGTGGATGGAACTGGAGGGTGTTATGCTGAGTGAAATAAGTCAATCAGAGAAAGACATGTATCATATGACCTCACTGATATGAGGAATTCTTAATCCCAGGAAACAAACTGAGGGTTGCTGGAGTGGTGGGGGGTGAGAGGGATTGGGTGGCTGGGCGATGGACATTGGGGAGGGTATGTGCTATGGTGAGCGCTGTGAATTGTGCAAGACTGTCGAATCACAGATCTGTACTTCTGAAAGAAATAATGCAACATATGTTAAGAAAAAAGAAAAAGAAGAAGATAGCAGGAGGGGAAGAATGAAGGGTAGTAAGTCGGATGGGGAGATGAACCATGAGAGATGATGGACTCTGAAAAACAAACTGAGGGTTCTAGAGGGGAGGGGTGGGGGATGGGTTAGCCTGGTGATGGGTATTAAAGAGGGCACGTTCTGCGTGGAGCACTGGGTGTTATGCACAAACAATCATGGAACACTACATCAAAAACTAATGATGTAATGTATGGTGAGTAACATAACAATAAAAAAAATTAAAAAAAAGAAATATTGGTTTCTTCTACAAATAAACTACATTTGAATAACAGAAAATATGAATCCACACAGAATTATAATACCAAAGTCAACCTGTTAAACTGTGGTGTCACAGCCTGTTTCTTCAACCAATAATGGCAGAGGGAAAAGATAAAGGGGATGGGGAGCCTACTGATTATGACACTTAAGAGATACAGTAATCAAATGCAGTATATGAGCCCTGACTGGATCCTGAATCAAAAACAACTAACTGGAAAATAAATAATCACAAACAATAAGAAAAATTATAGTACTCACTATTTGATGATATTAAAGAATTTTTGTCAATTTATTTTAGATATGATAATGATATCACAGCCTTTATCTAAGTCTTTAAAAGATGTGTGTGTATGTCTCTACTGAAGCCTTTACAGTTAAAATATGATGTCTGGGATTTGCTTTACAATCATCTAGTGAGGGGAAAGAGGCAGCAGGTGGAGTATGAATGAAACAATATGGACCTTATGCTAATAAATGCTGAAACTGTGTGATGAGTACATGAGGGTCCATTATACAATAACCTTTCTTTCTGTATATGTTTGAAAATTAAAATACTTTGCTATCACAATAGAGCAGTAACAGTTTATATAAGTCCCAACAATTCAGAATTAGAAATGCTTTTTTTCTCTCAAATTATTGAATGTCATGTTAATTCTCTCACATTTCTGATATCTTTGACATGACAATATTTACACAGCCTACATTTAAATTTCTGCTTCCAACTGCTCTTATAATTTATGAAGTTGAAAAGAACATTTATGATCACCTTGGACCAATGCAGTTAGAAATAAATATTGAAAAGTGGAGTCATGATTGAGAAATCTTCAAGAGGTCTTAAAACGATTAGGCTCCCAAGTGAAGAGAATTTAACTTGATTTTGCACCTATTGATTGGAGAATCAAAATATGAAAAGGGACTTGAGAAAAGGCTCACTCTGAGAACATTTGCACTCTGAAATGTTATGAACAATCATGATTCATTTTACTGAAAGATTGGCCTCAGCCTTACTTTAGACGGCTGCTTCCACTTGAGCATGTAAAATAAATAACCCAAATTTGATTAACTCTACCAGTTTTAAGAACACACCCATTAGATAGAATAACTGTATTCACATTCTGAGCCACAATCTTCTAAAAGATTGGACAGTATTTTTGTTTTGTTGTACACTTTATTTAACTATATGACATACACTGAGAAAAGCACACATCAGTATACAATTGGTGAATACTCACAAGTTGGACAAACACATGTAACCAGTACCCAGATCAAAAAACAGGACATTTCTCTGTTGTGTCCCCCTCCAGTCACTACCTCCTCCCAAAAGAAACAAACCACTCTTCTGACTGCTATCACATGGATTCATTTTGCCTGTTTTTTTGTGCTTTATATAAATGAAATCATATAGTCAGTAAGGACTCTCTGTGTCTCCTTTCACTAATCATTATGTTTGGGAGATTCATCCATGTTTTGTGAATTTGTAGTAAATATTTCATTGTCATTGCACTTTTTGAATTGTATTGTCTAAATAAACCATGACTTATATATCCATTCTTCTGTTGAGGGGCATTTGAGTTGTATCCAGTATTTGGCTATTATGAATAGTGCTACTGAGAACATTTTTGTACACATCATTTGGTGAACACATGTACATATTTTCGTTGGATATATAACTTGGAATGAAACTGATGGAGCATTATGCTTATAGTCAACATTAGCAGATAAAACCAGGGTGGCTCACAACTAACAGTGTGAGAGATCTAGTTGCCCCTCATCCTACCCAACATTTGATATTTTCTGTCTTTTTAATTTTAGCCTTGCTGATGTATTTTGATTTGTGTGTAATTTTAATTTGCATTTCACTCGTGGCTAATGAAGTCAAGCACCTTTTCAAATGTTTATTGGCCATTTACCTTTAGTAAGGTATCTGTTCAGGTCTGTTGCCTATTTCTAACGGATCACCATCTTTTTTCTTGTTTATTCCTAGGAATTCTTTATATATTCTAGATAAAGGTCTTTTGTTTGGGGTGCCTGGTTGGCTCAGTCAGTTAAGCATCTGCTTTTGGCTCAGGTCATAATCATGGGGTCCTGGGATCGAGTCTCACGTCAGGCTCCTTGCTCTCTTCCCTCTTCCTGGGGAGTCTGCTCTTCTCCCTCTCCCTTTGCCCCTCCCCCCCACCAGCTTGTGCTCTTTCTGTCTCTCTCTAATAAATAAAAAAAATCTTAAAATAAAAAAAAGTCTTTTGTTGGATATATATATTACAAATGTTCTTTCTGCAGGTTATGTTTTAACTCTCTTCATGGTGCTTTTTGATGAATAAAAGTTTGTAATTTTAATATAGTCCAGTTCAATTTTTTCCATTATATGAGTGTTTTATACTGTTTTTTTTTTAAGTTTTGTTTATTTATTTAAGAGAGAGAGTGAGCAAGAGACAGAAAGAGAGACAGCACAAGTGGGGGGAGGGGCAGAGTGAGAGGGAGAAGCAGACTCCTGCCAAGCAGGGAGCCCAGTTTGGAGGTGGATTCCAGCACCCCGGGATCATGACCTGAGCTGAAGGCAGACACTTAACCTACTCAGCCACCCAGGTGCTGACTCAGCCGCTCAGGTGCCCCTGTTTTGTACTGTTTTAAAAGAAATCTTTGTCAATCCAAAGTTATTAAGTTGTTTTTTTAATGTTTTTTAAAGCTTAATTGTTTTACCTTTTATTTTTATTTTTTAAAAAGATTATTTACTTTACAGAGAAAAAGAAAGAGAGAGATCACAAGCAAGGGGAGTGGCAGGCAGGGAGAGAGGGAAAAGCAGGCTCCCCACTGAGCAGAGAGCCCAGTGCAGGGCTCAATCCCAGGACCCTGGGATCTTGACCGGAGCTGAAGGCAGACGCTTAACTGACTGAGTCACCCAGGCACCCCTGTTTTACCTTTTATAATAAGATCTACAATCCATTTGGAATTGATTTTTGTGTAAGATGTTTAGGGGTCAAATTACACACATGCACACACGTGCATATATATATATCCAAACATCTTGCTACCTCGTGCCCCAATCAAGTTGACACATATTGCACGAGGCCCAGTGGAAGTTCTTCTTTGGTGAAGACATGATGTGCTAGGAGGGTAACATGCCTGGATTCCATGAGGAGAGAGCATAGAGGCTCTGCCTTATCTCCTAACTTTGCTGTGTGCCTCTCTTTATTGGTCAGATCTGTATTCTTTATAATAAAACTATATTTGTAAGTATAGACTTTCCTGAGTTCTGAAAATTCTAGCAAATCATAAAACCTGAGGGGTTCATGGGACCCCAGAATTTGTAACCAGATGTTTTAAAGCGCAGATGTTCTGGGGACCCCATTTGTGGTTAGCATCTAATGTAGAGGCATTCTGTAGGGTCTGTATTAATTCTCAGTAGTTATATCAGAATTGAATTTCAGGACAGTTGGTGTCACAGAATTGGTGTCAGTCACACCTGTGACACTGGTTCTTCTTCGGTTACCAAATTGCTTTTTATATTCATATTATTCTCACTTGTCTTACAGGAAAATTTTACTTATGTGGTGCCCACTCTTCACACTGTAGAAGCTTACAGGTGTCACAAAATGCTCACAGAGCTATTTTGATCTCCAGAGCTCTCTCCTTTCTATTTTCTCCTTAATGCCAAAACACCCAGTGAACATTTGTAATTTCCACTGCAGAGGATTTCCTATCATGTCTTAAGTTTTAAGGATCATGAAGGCTTGGACAGAGCTTCTTTCTGACAGGTAAGAGTGTTCCGCTCTGATGGTACAGCACCATCTCCAACAATCCCAGCCCTTAGATATTTTCTCTTTTTTACCTACTTTTCTACCTACTTTTTTCTCTTTAGTTGATTTCATCCAGTATCATGGCTTTAAATGCCATCTATATATTTCAAACTTGACATTTTCTCTGAACTCTAGATACTGCCATTCAATTGCCCAGTCATTATCTCCACTTGCACATTTAATACTCCTCTCAAACTTCACACATACAAAACTAAGTTCATAATGCTTTCCCCAAATCCTGCACTCCCCACAGTCTTCCCAATCTCAGTTAGTGGCAGCTTCATTTTTCTAGTTGCTCAGGTGTGATTCTTGACTCTCTTTCATACCCCATGTCTGATCCATCAACAAATTCTAATGGCTTTATTAATAAATATATTCCAAATTCAACTATTTCTCTCTACCCTCACTGCCACCAGTAGGTTCTACCCATCATTCTTTTTTTCTTTTTTTTTTCTTTTTTAAAATTTTTTTTAGAGAGAGAGAGAGAGAGCAAGAGAGCACAAGCAGGGAGAGTGGCAGAGGGAGAGGGAGAAGCAGACTCCCCACCAAGCAGGGATCCCGAGGTGGGGCTCCATCCCAGGACCCCGGGATCATGACCTGAACCGAAGGCAGACACTTAACTGACTGCGCCAGCCAGGCACCCCTACCCATCATTATTTCTTGATTAAATCATTGCACTATCCTTCTAATTGGTCTCCTTGCACAGATGCCCCATGCCCCACCTCCATGGTCTATTCTCAACACAGAGGGGGCAAAGAGATTATATTAAAAATAAGTTAAGAAAAAATATATAATTTAGATCATGTCACTTCTCAGCCTGAATTGTCCAATAATACCCCCATCCCATTTGAAATAAAAGCTGACATTCTTAATAAAACCTACAGGCCCTATAAGACCTGGCTTCACATCCTTTCTGACTTCATTTCCCAACCTCACCTGTTATTTACTCTATTACAACCAAGATGGTCTCTTTCTACTCCTCTCATGTACCAGGCATATTCCTACCTCAGGGCTATTTACTTACTCTTCTCTTTGCCTGGAATGCTACACCCCCAAATACATGGCTCATTCCTCACTTAATTCAAGTCACTTCTCAAAATTCTCCTTTTGAGTAAGATTTTCACTGGCTACCTTATTTAAAACTTCAACCCTCCTCATCCCCAGATATTCATATTCCCTCTGCTGCTTGATTTTTCTTCTTAGCTTATATAATCATCTAACGTACTATGTATTTTACTTATCCAAGATCCAATTAGGAGCCCAATTAAATACCTTAAGCAATTAGGAGTTTGGGAAAGAGGAAGATTCATAATAGCCAGGAAAGACTTCATAGCACAGGATGACTTGAATTGACTTGTGAAAAAGTAGATGGGATTTGAGTAGTCAGTGAAGAGAAAGGAGAGCATTCTATGTGGGCTAGAGAGACGGGGGGGGGGGAGACATGAGCTATTTTTCAGATATTTGAGATGCAAAAGTCTGATCTCTTAAGTAAGTAGGGCATTGTAGTACTTTTTTGGGCATCTCCTTAAACACAAGCACTTTTTCATCTCTGTTTTCTCAAAGTTTATCCCAGTAGCTGGCATTGAATAGAAATTCAGTAAATATTGGTTGGATTATTGGATGAATAAGTGGATGAATGAATGGATGAATGGATGGATCAAAGGATGGATGAGTGGATCAATGATACAAATTCATGAATCCAGCTACTTTCTGTTTAAACTACACTGGATTCTGATGTATTATAATCATAAATATAATTCTTCACCCAGGGGATCAAAAGACTGAGTTAGTTTTGACCCACACAGGAAAGAACCTTTTTAAAAAGACTATACTTTTTTTATTGTTGTAAAACACACATTATGTTAAATTTACCATCTTAACCAATTTTTTTTTACAGATTTATTTATTTATTTGACAGAGTGAGCACGAGTGGGAGGGGTAGAGGGAGAGAGGATCTCAAGCCAACTCTGCACTAAGCCACTCAGTGCAGAGCCTGATGGGGGTGGGGTGGGGTGGGGGGGCATGTGATCTCACAATCCTAGATCACAACCAAAAGACAGATGCTTAACCGACCGAATGCACCGCCCAGGCACCCCACCATCTTAACCATTTTTAAGTGTACAGTTTAGTAGCATTAGGATTTTCACATTACTGTGCAATAGTCTCTGGAACTTTTTCATCTTGTAATACTGAAATGCTATAGCCATTAAATACTGATTACCCATCTCCCTCCCCTCAACTCTTGGTAACCTCCTTTCTACTTTCTGTTTCTATGATTTTGACTATTTTAGATACTTTGTATGAGTGGAATATTTGTCCTAAAAAGACTACAAGAAATTTTAACTTCCCTTTATGCTACTTTGACAGTAGTCACTGGAAAACATTCTACCTTGTAAGATAAAGTTCCCTGCTGTGCAACTCAAAACTAAATTGAGAAACAAAAGCTAATGATTAATTTCTTGGTTTGATCTTTATGTGTATTCAGTAGAGAAAGTGATAATCATTCTCATTATATAAATGAGGCAAGTCAAAATATTATATTTTATCAATTCTGAGTCACTCATTTCTAACTCCCCCACATTTTAATATCTCTGAAATAAATATACGTCTTATAATCAACAGCATTTTTGCATTATGTCAGTTTAATTGGCAGCATTTCTTTTTTCCTGGTGGCTTTTTTTCCCTTTTAAGTAGGCTCCACACCCAGTGTGGAGCCCAAAATGGGGCTTGAACTCACGACCCTGTGATCAAGACCTGAGCCGGAGATTAAGAGTTAGACGCTCAACCGACTGAGCCACCCAGGCACCCCTCCTAGTGACATTTTTATTATTTATTTATTTATTTATTTATTTATTTATTTATTTATTTATTTATTAAAAAGATTTTATTTATTTATTTGACACAGAGAGAGAGAGTGAGAGAGAGAGCACAAGCAGGGAGAGTGGCAGGCAGGCAGAGGGAGAGGGAGAAACAGGCTCCCCACCGAGCAAGGAGCCTGATGCGGAGCTCCATCCCAGGACTCTGGGATCATGACCTGAGCCGAAGGCAGCCGCTTAACCGACTGAGCCACCCAAGCGCCCCCTGGTGACATTTTTAATTGACAAATTTATAAGCATTGGTGCCTTCAAGCTATGAAATAAGATAAATGATTAACTCAAAATCTCATACCCAGTTCATGACTATGGGGCTGGTCTTCCTCAGTTCTCATGAGCGGGGAACTGCACTAAGGCTTCCGCAGTTTTAAAGTAATGTTTTAATGGCTAGGAAATATTTCCATTAAAAACAATGGAGCCCTTCCCAAATTGCTTTTACGCCATGCCTTATGAATTTAAGGGAACTTGTATTTACCTCTAGATGCCTCCCATTTGATGTTAAAAGGTAAGGAATTATGAGTTTCAGAGACACTGTCTTATGACAAGTTTCTTGCAGTTGGGACCTCACCTCATGTTGCCAGATAGAGCAGAGAGCAATATAGGAACGTCTCACCTACAACATGGCACATCCTTATACTAAGGAGTAACTTATTCGTTATCTGAAACTCAAATTTGACTGGGCATCCTATATTTAAACTGGCAACCCTAACCTCACGAAATCCTCGGAAGAAGGGCTATCCATGGATTAGTTTTGATTTTTTGCAAGATTCTCAGTGAGAGGGCTGGGTAGGGAGGTGTGAGATGCTCCAGTTAACCAAGAGTTGAGGTCCTCTGGACAGTGCCTGACCCAGGATCTTGGGAGTTCCCTTGATTTAGCTCTTAAGATTTATGTTGGAAGAGTACCAAATACTCATTTTTAGCTCAATGCCAAATGACCTAGTGTTAAAATAAATATTGGGCTGAAGACAAATATCACCCACTTACAATGAACTTCTAGGGCAGGGCTCAACCCCAGGACTCTGAAATCATGACCTGAGCCAAAGGCAAACGCTTAACCAATTGAGCAACCCAGGTGCCCCTGAATATGCATCTTAGCAAGATGCCTAAGTAATTTGTGTGTACGCTGAAGTCTTACCTCTTAGAAGTATCCTAGAAGTTACTAAAACTGAATGTTGCATTTCATTATCACTGTCCAATCAGCTGACAATGATGAAGAACCAGGGACTCGGAGTGGTCACTCGGAGTGGTCCCTCTACCTCAGAATGTCAACTGGACCTGATTCAGAACTTCTCTCATCAGTGAAATATGGGGCTTATTTCAACCAATGGTGAGCAGATGTCAATCTCATTCCATTCCATCCAGAGTGGGTTCCTTTTCACTCCTTAATTAGCATAACTACCCACCCAAACCTCTTATCTCCTGTCTAGCCCCTACCCTTGGTTTTGTTTCCCGGCAATAACTGATATAACATCTCCTATGATAGCTTCATCAAAATCATTATAAAGACTTACCCCAAAAATATCTGGGGAGATGATATATAAAAGTCTTCCAATTTGTTTAGAGGCTTCTTCTAAAAACTGATTCCCAGCCCTAGCTGCATATTCAAATTACCTGGTAGCTTTAAAAATTCTGATATCCAAGGATCGCTCCAGACAATTTAAATCTGAATCTCTGAGGGTGGGATGCAGGCATTAATCTTTTTCTAAAAGCTGTCCAGAGGATGATTCCAATATGCAGCTAAGATCCAAAGAGAGAACCAATGATCTAAATCCTGGTTTAATGACCACACCTCCTCTATACAACTTGGCCTATGCAGCCATACTCGACACTCCTGGTCTTGGAAATTCAAGCAAATGAAACACAGAAGCCTTCTTAGTTTGGGAAGTCTCATAATCTATGTCACATTGAGGAGCCTTCTAAGCAAGAGGCAAATGGATTCTACCAAAACCATCACTCTGAAAACGCTATCTATTGTGAACTCTATACTAAATGCACTTTAGGAATTGCGTTCTCATCACAGGCTTCAGACACAACAAAGCTGGCACATCCAGTTTGCCCTAATACTCATATTTCATTTTCTCTTCTTCCTTATCTGGTGACTCCCCCCAAGTGTGTTGAGGTACATTCCCCATCTACCCCCTTATTTTATCAGTGGGAAAAAGATGTGATATGTGAGAATGAGAGTCCTATAAGCAGTTTGGGATTGACTTTTAAGTTGAAACTCCAGGTTAAATATTGGTTTTGATTTCTCTCCACCTAACATAGTCTTATGGGAGAAAATATCCATTTTTAACTCTTCTGGCCATAAGACTGTTATTTAAATTTACTCAAATCCCTCTAGCAGTTGAATGGTTCATTTCTACTCTTTTTTTAAAATATTGTATTTATTTATTTGACAGAGAGAGACACAGTGAGAGAGGGAACACAAGCAGGGGGAGTGGGAGAGGGTGAAGCAGGCTCCCCGCGGAGCAGGGAGCCTGATGCGGGGCTCGATCCCAGGACTCTGGGATCATGACCTGAGCTGAAGGCAGACGCTTAACGACTGAGCCACCCAGGCGCCCTCATTTCTACTCTTGAAGAGGAATTCTTGATTACAGCTCCACAATCCCAGATGTGCTTTGGAATCTGAAATTCATGGAGTGTAGAAAGGTAATGCAGTGCATATATCGCAAATCATATCACATCTCCAGGGAGTTCTAAAGTAGCATCCTGTAACAGACACATTTAAATCTTTGCAAATGAAACACGAAAATTCACAGTAAGTGAGATGAATACACATTATTAAACAGTCTCATGTGAGTTCTGGTTTTGTCATCAAATTTAAGAGAAATTTTACTTTTCAGAGATTTTTCTATTTGGGCATTATGGATAAGAGATTGCAGAGTGCAAGTGGCTGCAAAAAAATGAAAAAGAGTGAACTTCATATGGGAAAAGCTGAAGGGGAAACAAATGAACAATGGCAGTGGTGTCTACTGGAAAATCTCATTTAAGATTTCTTCCTGCAAACAACCCGGATTTGGAATGAAAATCGTCTGTGGCCAAGCTCAGAGTCCCAACCAGGAAACATTGCAATAAAAAGGTACTGAGGTGGACTGGGCGATGGGTTTTGGGGAGAGATAGAACAAGAGAAATAATAACAAGCCTTGGGAACGCCTAGAAATGGCATCTTGTATGTGGGCTAATTATTTTCAATGATGATTCATCCCCCAAGCAGTTTGCAGCTGGCTCCCTTTTAGTTCTCCATTTTAAAATTCATCTACATCAGTGCAGTTAGTGGTGGGTGGTTCAGGATGTCTTGGCCCACCCTCAGACAGATCCATTGTTCTTGTAGCTTTTTAGAAATCTCATGGCTTCTCTTCACATCTTCTGATTTTGTATCCAAAATGCTCGGGTCTTCTCTGCTCCTTGACTGTTAACTCTTGGCAGGGACAAGGAAAGGATCCCTAGGGTCTCCTTCGATTATTGAATTGGCTTTTGCTCAAGGAGCCTCCCAGGTTAGTGCAAAGAAGATGGAAAGTAGGAGGCTGTAGCCCTCCTTTCAGAAACCATATGCTGCTTTTCTTTCTCAGCATATTCCTGAAAATTTCCTTTTGGCATCATCTTTTAAAGAATGGATCTAAGCTGAGATGTGTCAGATCAAAGATAGGTTAAAAATTCAGAAGCAAATCATTTTTTCCTCTCAAACACTTCACTGAATATAATAACCAAGCACTTCAGAAATAGAAAGTCACTTTTAAGATAGTCTCAGGGTTTTTGTAATGTAAATTTTGTCATTGCATAGTGTACATACAGAAAAGTGCACAAATCATAAGTGAACAGATAGATAAGTGAACTTATCACAAAGTTTATGCACTTTGCAGTCAGTGCCCTGACCAAGAAATAGAACATGGACCAGCACTACAGAGGTCCTTCCTGTGGCCCCCAGCCCAAGGATGACCACCAAACTTCTTTTTTTTTTAATAATTTTTTTATTGTTATGTTAATCACCATACATTACATCATTAGTTTTTGATGTAGTGTTCCATGATTCATTGTTTGTGCATAACACCCCATGCTCCACGCAGAGTGTGCCCTCTTTAATACCCATTACCAGGCTAACACATCCCCCCACCCCCCTCCCCTCTAGAACCCTCAGTTTGTTTTTCAGAGTCCATCATTTCTAATGGTCCGTCTCCCCCTCCGACTTACTCCCCTTCATTCTTCCCCTCCTGCTATCTTCTTCTTCTTTTTTTTTTCTTAACATATATTGCATTATTTGTTTCAGAAGTACAGATCCGTGATTCATCAGTCTTGTACAATTCACAGTGCTCACCAAAGCACATACCCTCCCCAATGTCTATCACCCAGCCACCCCATCCCTCCCACCCCCCACCACTCCAGCAACACTCAGTTTGTTTCCTGAGATTAAGAATTCCTCATATCAGTGAGGTCATATGATACATGTCTTTCTCTTATTGACTTATTTCACTCAGCATAACACCCTCCAGTTCCATCCACGTCGTTGCAAATGGCAAGATCTCATTCCTTTTGATGGCTGCATAATATTCCATTGTGTATATATACCACATCTTCTTTATCCATTCATCTGTCGATGGACATCTTGGCTCTTTCCACAGTTTGGCTATTGTGGACATTGCTGCTATAAACATTGGGGTGCACGTACCCTTTCAGATCCCTACATTTGTATCTTTGACCACCAAACTTCTAAGACCATAGACTAATATTTTTGTGTTTGTTAATTTAAGTATTCTGGTTTTGTTTCTTTTCTTTTTTTTTTAAGATTTTATTTATTTATTTGACAGGAGAGAGAGAGAGAGAGCACAAGCAGGGGGAGCGGCAGGCAGAGGGAGAGGGAGAAGCAGGCTCCCTGATGAGCAGGGAACCCAATGCGGAGCTCAATCCCAGGACCCTGGGATCATGACCTGAGCCGAAGGCAGCCACTTAACCCACTGAGCCACCCAGGTGCCCATTTTTTGTTTCTTTTTCACATTATATTTTGAGATTATCCACATTGTTGTGATAGCTGTACTTCCTTGCTTTGCACTGCTGTGTAGGGCTCTATTGTAGGATATGCTCCTTAACCATTCTACCATAATGGTCCTTTGGTTTGTGGCTGCTCTGGGCTGTTATGACTAGCGCCACTTTAAGCATTCTTGTACGTGTCCTCGGTGAACATATATATGCTTTCCTCTTGAATACCTAGAAGGGGAATTCCATAGTTGGGTCATATGACATATACATGTTCACCTATAGTCCACGCTGCCAATAAGTTTTCCAAAGTGATTGTACTAATTTTCACTCCCAACAGCAGTATATGAGACTTGTGTGGGGCTTTTTAAAAACAGATATCCGGGTGCCTGGATGGATCATTTGGTTGGGCACCCAACTCTTGATTTCAGCTGGGGTCATGATCTCAGGGTTGTGAGGTTGAGCCCCTCTGCACTCAGCAGGGAGTCTGCTTCTGTCCCTCCCCCACTTCCTCTGCCCCTCCCCCCGCTCAAGTGCTGCATGCGCTCTCTCAAATAAATAAATAAATCTTTTTTAAAAAAATCAGATATCCAAGCTTAGTAGTATCTTTCAGTTTAGATATCTGAAGTTGTCCCTTGGTTTTATATCTACAAGGATCCTCATAGTTAATCTACAAACATGTCCTTACCTTTTAAAATAATTTCAGGTTTTAAAGTAAGCTCCAAGTTAAAAAAAAAAAAATGCCTGGCTCACTGCTTTATGAGCTTCATGGCATGCCATGGCCTTTCCTATCCTCCCCTGATGGGTCTTCTTTAGCAGAGCTTGGTGTTCTGATTTGACCATTTCTGAGCTTGCAGAGAACAATTTAAGAGACAATTTAGGCATAAGGTTCAGTATTAAAACTTATTTCATGAGTCATTGCAGAGTTTGCAGAGAAAGTGTTCTCAATTCTAGTAAAATCTAATACTGACCCTAACTTCAGACAACAAAGTTACCAGGGAGATTTTCACATGTGGTTTCTCTATCTCATTACTTTGGAGTCACATTTACGGACCTTCATAAAGCCAAGAATATATAGAGTCTATTCTTACCTTACAGAAGGTTTCCTCTAATAATGGCCTTATTTTATGCACAGGTAAATAAGCTAATAAAAATAACATCTATTTATTAACTGCTGACTATGTGTCAAGCAATGTCATCTAGGCTTTAGACCCTCACTATTCAAAGAGTAGTCCAGGATCAGCAGCATGGACATCTGGGAGTTTGCTAGAAATGTACAGTATTCAGATCCTCTGCCCATTTTTAAATGGATTTTTTTTTGTTATTAAGTTACATGAATTTTTTGCATATTTTGGATATCAATCTTTATCAGATACATGATTTGCAAATATTTTCTCCCATTCTATAGGTTGTCTTTTTATTTTGTTGATGGTTTCCTTTGCTGTGTAGAAGCTTTTTAGTTTGATGTAGTCCTACTTATATATTTTGTTTTTATTGCCTTTGTTTTTGGTTTCAAATAAAAAAAAAATCATTGCCAAGACTGCCAAGATGTCAAGGAGCTTACTGTCAATGTTTTCTTCTAGGAGTTTCATGGTTTTTCAAGTCTTACATTCAAGTCCTTAATTCATTTTCAGTTAATTTTTGTGTATGGGTAAGATAGTGGCCCAGTTTTATTCTTTTGCCTGTGGCTGTCCAGTTTTCTCAATACCATTTATAAAAAGACTGTGCTTTCCCCAGTGTATATTCTTGGTTCCTTTGTCATAAATTAATTGACCATTTATGTGTGGGTTTATTTTGAGGCTCTCTATTCCATTGATCTACGTGTATGTCTTTTTATATTGTGACCAACATTTTTTTTTAAAGATTTTATTAATTTGAGAGAGCGAGAATGAAAGAGAGAGCACATGAGAGGGAGGAGGGTCAGAGGGAGAAGCAGACTCCCTGCTGAGCAGGGAGCCTGATGCGGGACTCGATTCCAGGACTCCAGGATCATGACCTGAGCCGAAGGCAGTCGCTTAACCAACTGAGCCACCCAGGAGCCCCGATTGTGACCAACATTTAAGTTGTTTCCATATTTTGGCAATTGTGAGTAATACTGCAATTAACATGGGAGTGCAGACATCTTTTTGAGATCCTGTTTTCATTTCCTTTGGGTATATACCTAGAAGTAGGATTGCTAGATCATATAGTAGTTTTATTTTTAATTTGTTTTAGGAACCTCCATATTGTTTTCCATAGTGGCTGCACCAATTTACATTCCCAGAAATAGCCCCATTTTAGAGATGAGGAACCAGAGGCATGAACAGTCCTTGAAAATGCAAATTTAGAGAAAGACTGACAGTGGAGCACAGATTTATAATCATTATGCTGTGTGACCTCCAACCTATTTTATAAGCATTTGATTTATGTGTACATTTTTAGGGCCTTACCTTGACATAAATAAATGGTAACAAGTCCACCAAGTATATAGGTTTAATAATACATTTGGCATCTGGTCTTTTAAGTATTGACTTTTGGATAGTTTGCTGGTAAATGATTAAACAAGGAAGAATGTGACAACAGAGAACTGGTTTTGTCCTCAGGAAAGGTGGGCAGTTTGTTGTGGGAAACTAAGCAGATGAAAAAATGAGCTGACAAAGCTGAACTTTATCTCAGGCTTGTGCTTCCAGGTAATGGCAGAGTTAAGATATCCTCCCAACTTTTTTTTTCCTGAAATCCTACCACCTTTTTTGTTCTGGGAAATGCCTTACTGCAAAGAACTACCCCCTCCCCAAAACAACTTAGACCTGGTTATCCACTCTTTATCAGGACTCTCATCGGATTTGTAGATGACCCTCTTATTTACCAGTGACAGGCCAAATACAGACTTTACTTCTCCTTTTGCTTGAACTTGCTAAAAGTCCAGATGAAGACCTTCCACCCTGTTCTTTGTCTCATGAATGACTAGCTGAGATTAGAACTATTTGTCCCTTTCTAGCTAGACACAGAGATAAACATTTCCTGCTCAGCTAAGACATCACCTGATCGCAAAATATTCCGACTATAAATTATTCTGCCTATGATTGTTTACTCCTCCCTATTAAAGGTTAAGACAAATTAATAGATATTGTGTGGTGTTCTCCCTATTTTATAGCCTAAATAAAATCTATCTCCTTAGTTGTTTGGTTTTTGTCTTGGCCAGAGTTCATGGTTTCATATATTTAGTGACTAAGGGTTGGTGGTCAGTTGGCAAAGATAAACTTTGCCTTATACTTCTGAGCTTTGTAATATTGAGAGGAAGAAATGACTGTTCTTTTGAAGCCCACAAGAATAACTTCTCCACAATTTACTGTCATCTTGCTCCAGGTTTGGTAACTAAAATAAGCAACCATCTTCCCAAAGGCTCTCTGGGGCTCAGAACATCACCTGGGCTCCAGCATCAGCCTATATTAAGTCTATCCTCAGCAGGCTCAGGAGCCTCTGAACTTCCTGCTAAGGTGCTGAAAATGTTTGAAAAGTGTGGGAATTTCTAAAGTGGAAATCCTCTAGATAGGTAATTGTATATGAGGTTGCAGAATTGATCTCATGAGCACCGGAAGGCTTTGAAAGAAGATATATAATGTAGATACTCTTCCAACATTTGCATTTCATTTTGCTCCTTTAGAAGCTTGTTTAACCCCTGAACACAAAAGGTGTTATGGAAGAAATATGTATTTATGTATTTATTCAGTTTCATTTGTCACAAGGAAGAAAAAGCAACCACTTTCCTGTACTTTGCTAAAAGGCATGCTTTCTACAAAACAGAATTATAGAAGTAAGGGAAGGAAGTTTCCATTTACTCTTTCATTTTTTGCATTATACAATCTCGAGATTAATAAACTCCAACTGAGCATCCTTTACAATGCATCTGTATTTTTTTTTAAAGATTTTATTTATTTATTTGACAGAGAGAGAGACAGCAAGAGAGGGAATACAAGCAGGGGGAGTGGGAAAAGGAGAAACAGGCTTCCTGCTGAGCAGGGAGCCCGATGCGGGGCTTGATCCCAGGACCCTGGGATCATGACCTGAAGCTGAAGGCAGAGGCTTAAGGACTGAGCCACCCAGGCACCCTGTACAATGCATCTATATTGTGGGTTCGATGTTAAATGATTATGGACTAGAGAATAAATAAATAAAGAAGTCCTGATTAACAAAATAGTGTTTGGCTTGGATTTTTAAATCCTGACAACTGAATGTTATTTGGTGATCTTTTCATAGAATGCGTAGAGTACATGTAATGAATTCCAATTAGAAACTTTTTTCAGGTTCTCTTAAAATCAGGACTAATGCATCAGCAGAAATGGATATATAAAAATATTAATTACTGATCTTTAAAATTCTACCATGCTATCATTAGAATTCTTTTTTTATTTAAGTTTTATTTATTTAAGTAATCTCTACACTCAACATGGGGCTCAAATTCACAACATTGACATCAAGAGTGGCGTGCTCTTCCAACTGAGCCAGCCAGGTGCCCCATATTATTAAAATTCTTTTAACCAAAGGGGTCCATATATAAACGTTTATGACTATAGAAATTTTTATTCTACATATAGACTGTGCTGAAAGATCACCTGCTAACTTCTCAAGCACTGCCACTGCCCACCACCATGTCATTTTCACTGAAATATCAAGATTTACTTTCAGTGGCGCCTGGGTGGCTCAGTCAGTTAAGCGGCTGCCTTCAGCTCAGGTCATGATCCCACCGTCCTGGGATTGAGCCCCATATCAGGCTCCCTGCTCAGTAGGGAGCCTGCTTCTCTCTCTCCCTCTGTCTGCTGCTCTGCCTACTTGTACTCTCTATCTTGCTGACAAATAAATAAATATAATATTTTTAAAAAAGGTTTACTTTCATATCGATTTTCTCTGGTCTGCCTCTAGAGAATAATTAGGCAGAATCAATAATACTGAAGATAATTAAAAGGTTGGAATAGATTTCAGAGGTAGCAAGAAATAACAACAAAAAAAGTGTAGACTTTTATGCACTATAGCAAAAGAGGGGCTGGATTTTGAGCCTAAGTCAACTGAATTCTTTTTTTTTTTTAATTTTTTAAGTGAATTCTTTTTGTAGTATAAATACATAGCTAGGTTAAAGTTATCTCAGTATTTTCACAAAATAATCTTTTTACTCTGAACCAACGCATGGTATCTCAAAAGCATTGCCCATTATTCTTTCTATTAATTTTAAACTGAGCTAATCTAAGGTCAAAATAGTAGCACCTTCTATTATTTTCCAGCTTTATTGTGATACAATTGACTTATAACAATGCACAAGTTTGAGGTGTACAACCTGATAATGTGATACACATATATTTTGTGTCTCATTACCACAATAAAGTGAGTTAACACCTCCATAACTTCACATACTTATCTGTGCATGTGTGTGTGTGTGTTAGTTAACACCTCCATAACTTCACATACTTATCTGTGTGCATGTGCGTGCACATTTTGTATGGTAAGAATATTTAAGAGCTACTCTCATAGAAATTTTCAAGTATATAATACAGTACTGTTAACTATAGTCACCATGTTACACATTGGATATCCAGAATTTATTCATCTTATCACTGGAAGTTTGCACACTTTGACCAACATCTTCCCATCTTTCCCCATCCCCCAGACCCTGGTAACCACCATTCTACTCTGTTTCTATGAGTTCAGCTTTTTTAGATTCCACATATAAGTGAGATCATATAGTGTTTGTCTTCCTCTGTCTGACTTATTTCACATGGCACAACGTCCTCAAGGTACGCCCACATTGTCACAAATGGCAGGATTTCCTTCCTTTTTTGGCTGAATAAAATTCCATTTTATTTTTATAGATAAATATATAATATATTATAATATAATAATATACATCATATATTTTTTTTCATTCCTCTGTCAATAAACACTTAGGTTGTTTCCATGTCTTGGCTATTGCGAATAATGTGAACGGGGAGTGCATATATCTATTTGAATTATTTCAATTCATTCAGATATATATCTAGAAGTGGGATTGCTGGATCATATGGTAGTTTAATTTTTAACTTTCTGAGGAACTTCCATACTGTTTTCCATAGTGGCTGTACCAATTAACATTCTCACCAACAGTGCACAAAGGTTTTCTTTTTTTCGCATCCTTGCCATCATTTGTTACTCTTGTCTTTTCGATAATAGCCATTCTACCAGGTGTGAATATCAATGAAGTTTTGATTTGCATTTTCCTGATCATTAGTGATGTTGAGCATCTTTTCATATATCTATTGGTCATTTGTATATCTTCTTTGGAAAAATGACTATTCAGTTCCTCTGCCCATTTTTATTTTTATTTTATTGTTTTAATTTTTTTTTAAGTTGTAGGTAGTTTATATACAGTGCAATATTGTTTCTGGAGTAGAATTCAGTGTTTCATCACTTACATACAACACCCAGTGCTCATTATAACAGGTGCCCTCCTTATAACCCACCCCAACTAGCCCATATCCCACCCATCTCCCTCCATCAACTCTCAGTTTGTTCTCTATCATTAAGAATCTCTTTTGGCTTGTTTCCCTCCCTCCTTTTTTTCTTTTCCCCCTTCCCATATGTTCATCTGTTTTCTTTCTTGAAATCTACCTATGAGTGAGATCATATGGTATTTGTCTTTCTCTGACTTATTTCACTTAGCATAATATACGCTAGCTCCATCCATGTCATTACAAATGGCAAGATTTCATTCTTTTTGATGGCTGAGTAATATTCCATTGCATATATATATAACACATCTTCTTTATTCATTCATCAGTCAATGGAACATTTGGGCTCTCTCCATAGTTTGGCTATTGTTGATAATGCTGCTATAAACATCGGGGTGCATGTGTCCCTTCAAATCTGTATTTTTTTAAATACCTAGTAGTGCAATTGCTGGATCATAGAGTAGTTCTATTTTTAACATTTTGAGGAACATCCATACTGTTCTCCAGAGTGGGTGCACCAGTTTGCATTCTCACCAACAGTGCAAGAGGGTACCCCTTTCTCCGCGTGCTTGCCAACACCTGTTGTTTCTTGTGTTGTTAATTTTAGCCATCCTGACAAGGGGTCACATGGTATCTCCTTGTGGTTTTGATTTGTATTTTCCTGATGATGAGTGGTGCTGAGCATCTTTTCCTGTGTCTGCTAGCCATTTCGATATCTTTTTTCCTTTGCCCATTTTTAAACTGGATTACTTGGGGGTTTTTTTCTATTGAGTTGTATAAGTTCCTTATATATTTTGAATATCAACTCCTTATCAAATAGTTTGCAAAACATTTTCTCCCATTCTACAGGCATCTTTTTATTTATGGTTTTTTCTTTTTCTTTTTTTTTAAGTAAGCTCTAGGCCCAAAGTGAGGCTTGAACTCATGACTCTGAGATGAAGAGTCACATGCTCTACTGACTGAGCCAGCCAGGAACCCCTGTTGATTGTTTTTTCTGCTGTGCCAAAGCTTTTAGTTTGATGTAGTCCCACTTGTTTAGTTTTGCTTTTGTTGCTTGTGCTTTTGGTGTCATATCCAAAAAATTGTAACCCAAGGCCCATGTTAAGGATATTTTCTCCCAAATTGCACTATTGGGTATTTACCCCAAAGATACATATGTAGTGATCTAAAGAGGCACCTGCACCCCAATGTTTATAGCAGCAATGTCCACAGTAGCCAAACTATGGAAAGAGCCCAGATGTCCACTGACAGATGAATGGGTAAAGAAGATGTGGTATGTATATAATGGAATACTGCTCACCCATCAAAAAATAGCAGGTGTTATGCCAAGCAAAATAAGTTAATCAAAGAAAGACAATTATCATATGATCTCACTGATATGTGGAATTTAAGAAACAAAACAGAGGATCATAGGGGAAAAGAGGAAAAAATAAAATAAGATGAAATCAGAGAGAGAGACAAACCATAAGAGACTCTTAGGCATAGGAAACAAACTGAGGGTTGCTGGGGGGAGGGGGTAACTGGGTGATGGACACTAAGGAGGGCACGTGATGTAATGAGCACTGCATATTATATAAGACTGACAAATCACTGATCTCTATGTCTGAAACCAATAATACATTATATGTTAATTGAATTTAAATAAAAATAAATAAATTTTGTCCTAGGAGTTTTACAGTTCTAGGTCTTATATTTAACTATAATTCATTTTGAGCTAATTTTTTTGAGTGGCATAAGATAGGGGTCCAATTTTATTCTTTGGCATGTGATTATCCAGTTTCCCCAGCACTGTTTATTATTAAGATATAGATATACAGTTGATTTCCACAAGCTTACTGGATCTGTTTATTAGTTCTAATAGTTTTTTTTGGTGGAGTCTTTAGTATTTTCTCTATCTAAAATCATATCATCTGCAAAAAGACAATCTTCCTTCTTCCTTTCTAATTTGGATGACTTTTATTTCTTTTTCTTATCCAATTGTTCTGGCTTGGCCTTCCAGTACTGTTAAATAAGAGTGGTGCTAGTTGGCACCCTTGTCTTGCTCCAGATCTTAGAGGAAAAGTTTTCAACCTTTCACTGTTGAGCATGTTAGCCATGGGTTTGTCATACATGGCCTTTATTATGTTATGTTCCTTCTATACCCAATTTTTGATAGCTTTTATCAAAAAAAGCATAAAAGGATGTAGAATGTTGTCAAATGCTATTTCTGTATCTACTGAAATGATCATATGATTTTTATCTTTCATTCTGTTAAAATGGTGCATTACATTTATTGTTTTGCATATGGTGATTCCATCCTTGATTCCCAGAGATAAATCCCACTTGATCAAAAGGTGTATTATCTTTTTAATGTACTTTTAAGTTCAGTTTCCAGAATTTTGATGAGAATTTTGCATCTATATTCATCAGGGATATTGGCCAGTAGTCTTTTTTTTTCCCCCTTATAGTGTCCTTATCTGACTTTGGTATCCCAGTAATTCTGACCTTGTAAAATGAGTTTGAGTGTGTTCTTTTCTCTGAAATTTTTGGAAGTTTGAGGACTGGTATTAACTTTAAGTAAGTGTTTAGTAGAATTCTTCAACTGGTCCTGGGCTTTTCTCTGTTGGGGGGTTTTTGGGTTTTTTTTGTTTTTTTTTTTAAATTTTTATTGTTATGTTAATCACCATATATTACATCATTTGTTTTGGTGTAATGTTCCATGATTCATTCTTTGTTCATAACACCCAGTACTCCATGCAGAATGTGCCCTCTTTAATACCCATCACCAGGCTAACCCATCCCCCCACCCTCCTCCCCTCTAGAACCCTCAGTTTGTTTTTCAGAGTCCATCGTCTCTCCTGGTTCGTCTCCCCCTCTGACTTACTCCCCTTCATTCTTCCCCTCCTGCTATCTTCTTCTTTTTCTTTTTTCTTAACATATCTTGCATTATTTGTTTCAGAAGTACAGATCTGTGATTCAACAGTCTTACACAATTCACAGCGCTCACCGTAGCACACACCCTCCCCAATGTCTATCACCCAGCCACCCCATCCCTCCCACCCCCGACCACTCCAACAACCCTTAGTTTGTTCCTGAGATTAAGAATTCCTCATATCAGTGAGGTCATATGATACATGTCTTTCTCTGATTGACTTATTTCACTCAGCATAACACCCTCCAGTTCCATCCACGTCGTTGCAAATGGCAAGATCTCATTCCTTTTGATGGCTGCATAATATTCCATTGTGTATATATACCACTTCTTTATCCATTCATCTGTTGATGGGCATCTTGGCTCTTTCCACAGTTTGGCTATTGTGGACATTGCTGCTATAAACATTGGGGTGCACGTACCCCTTCGGATCCCTACATTTGTATCTTTGGGGTAAATACCCAGTAGTGCAATTGCTGGATCGAATGGTAGCTCTAATTTCAACTGTTTGAGGAACCTCCATACTGTTTTCCAGAGTGGTTGCACCAGCTTGCATTCCCACCAACAGTGTAGGAGCGTTCCCCTTTCTCCACATCCCCGCCAACATCTGTCGTTCCCTGACTTGTTAATTTTAGCCATTCTGACGGGTGTGAGGTGGTATCTCATTGAGGTTTTGATTTGGATTTCCCTGATGCCGAGCGATGTTGAGCACTTTTTCATGTGCCTGTTGGCCATTTGGATGTCTTCTTTGGAAAAATGTCTGTTCATGTGTTCTGCCCATTTCTTGATTGGATTATTTGGTCTTTGGGTGTTGAGTTTGATAAGTTCTTTATAGATTTGGGATACTAGCCCTTTATCTGATATATCATTTGCAAATATTTTCTTGTTGGGGGGTTTTTGATTACGAACTGAATCTCCTTACTTATTCTTGGTCAATTCAGATTTTCTATTTCTTCATGGTTCAGTCTTAGTAGCTTGTATGTTTCTAATAATTTATCATTTTTTTCTAGGTTATTCAATTTGTTGGAGTATAATTGTTCATATAAGTCTCATAATCTTTTATATTTCTATGTTATCAATTGCAATGTCTCTTTCATTTCCGATTTTTTGAGACTTCTCTCTTCTCTTTTTAGTCTAGCTAAAGATTTGTCAATTTTGCTTGTCTCTTTAAAAAACCAGCTTAGTTTCATTGATCTTTACCATTCTTTCCCTGGCCTTTATTTCATTCCATTCTGGTCTGATCTTTCTTACTTCCTTCCTTCTGTTAGCTTTGGACTTAGTTTATTCTTCTTTTTCTAGTTCCTTGAGGTATGAAATTAGTTTGTTTATTTGAAATATTTCTTTTTGTCTTAATAGAGGCATTTATCACTGTTGTGGTGCCTGGGTGGCTCAGTCGGTTAAGCATCCAACTCTTGATTTTAGCTCAGGTTATGATCTCATGGGTTGTGGGATCGAGCCCCATATTGGGCTTCATGCTCAGTGGGGAATCTGCTTCTCTTCTTCCCCCTCTCCCTCTGCCCCTCCATGCACTCACTCTCTCTCTCTCTCTCAAATAAATAAATAAATCTTTAAAAAATATAGGCATTTAGCACTATAAACTGTACCCATAAATTTTGGTATGTCATGTTTCCGTTTTCATTTGTTTCAAGATATTTTTTGGCTTCTCTTTTGATTTCATCTTGAGCCACTGGTTGTTTAGGAGTATGTTGTTTAATTTCCATATATTTATGAACTTTCTTTCTCCTGTTATTGATTTTTAGTTTCATACCATTGTGGTTGGAAAAGATGCTTGGTAGGATTTCATTCTCCTTAAATTTACTAAGACTTGTTTTGTGACCTAACAGATGATCTATCTTGGAGAATGTTCCATGTGTTCTTGAGAAGAATATGTATTCTGTTGCTGTTGAATGGAAAATTCTGTATATGTCTGTTAGGTACATTTGGCCTAAAGTATAGTTCGAATCCAATGTTTCCTTATTGATTTTGTCTGGATGATCTATCGACTGTTGAAAGTGGGGTATTGAAGACCCCTACTATTATTGTATTATTTATTTCTCCCTTCATATTTGTTAACATTTGCTTAATATATTTAGATGCTCCAATGTTGGGTGCTTATGTATTTACAACTGTTATATCTTCTTGATGGATTGACTCCTTTATTGTTATATAATGACCTTTGTCTCTTGTTATAGTTTTTGACTTAAAGTCTATTTTATCTTATATAAGTTACATATGGTCTTTTTGGGTTTCCATTTGCATGGAATATCTTTTTCTATCCCTTTACTTTGAGCCTATGTATATCCTTAAAGATGAAATGAATCTCTTATAGGCAGCATATAGTTGTTGTTGTTGTTTTTAACCTATTCTTCCACTTGATGCCTTTTGATTAAAAGAATTTAATCCATTTATTTTAAGGTAATTATTTATAGGTAAGGATTTATCATGCCATCTTATTGTTTACTGCCTGTTTTGTAGTTCCCTTGTTTCTTTCTTCATCTCTTGCTATCTTCCTTGGGAACTGATGGTTTTCCATAGTGGTTTGCTTTGATACTCTTGTCTTTATTGTTTGTGTATCTACTGTAGGTTTTTGCCTTGTGGTTACCATGAGGCTTACATAAAACATCTTATAGATATAAGAGCCTATTTTATGCTGATAACAATTTTACTTCAATAGCATACAAAACTCTACTCTTTAATCCTCCCATTTCTTCAAGACTGTTGGTTTTCCAAGTTTTCAAAGTTCTCTGGTAATTTCATGCTGACCACAGGAATCTACTTCTTTGTAAAGTGGAAGTATAAAAGACTACATAAACAACATATAGTTTATATAAACCTTTATGCTGTGCTTTACAACAAAATGAATTTTACTAACTTGGAGTCCAAAAGCAAAGGCCTTTCCAACAAACAAATGAAATAGTTAATTTCTAGTAATGTGAAATAAATTTAAGTTAATCAAAAAATAAGAAGAAGTCAAATATTCAGGATGACTACAGTATTATTATTAAAATATAGGAGTTTTGGGGGCACTTCGGTGGTTCAGCCAGTTAGGTTTCCAACTCTTGATTTCAGCTCAGGTCATGATTTCAGGGTCATGGGATCGAGTTACGCTTTGGACTCTGTGCTCAGCACAGAGTTTGCTTGAGATTCTCTCTCTCCCTCTCCCTTACCGTCTCACCTCCCACACCCCAAAATCTGGTCACACTTGCTTTCTAATAAATAAATAAATAAAATCCTTAAAATACAGGAATTTATTTCTCTCTAATAATTCCTTCTGCTATTTATTATGAGATGTTGCTGGTTATGGTGATGGTGACCAGGGGATGGTAACTCATGGAGACTATGATGTCATATTTGGTATAATTTTAGCCATATCTCAAGGAGGTAAGTATTATTATCCTTACTTTATTGATATTGAAACTAAGGTCCAGTGTCCCATCTATTGTCACATGGTTAGGAGCAGTAAAGACAAGACTCAAATGTAAAGCTCCCATTTAAGTTGTGACACTTTTTTATTTTTTTAATGGCAGAGCTGCCTCCATCAGAATGGCACTCAAATACAGAAGACCATATAATTTAGGGCAATACACCTTGCATTGGCTTTGTTTGTTTGTTTGTTTACAAATTCCCAGAATGTTATAAAATTCGATTCTTCACATAGCAATTTCATGCTCAGTATCCCTTTGTAGAATCTCTGCTCATAAAAGAAGTCTGTTATTGTTGATTCAGGCTTCCCATTGTCTGGGAAGAATAGTTGTGTTTTACTAAATTAGAAATGAGAAATGAACTATTGATCAAACAAAGCAAAGTGAAACTTTACTTGAGGGAATGAAAAGTATACTGCGCTTCCTGAGAGATGATCTGGGTCTCTTTGTTCAAGTTCTAAACATATTAATACAGAAAACAAACTCAGCAAGTGTATCATGGGAACTATTCATGAACTGGATAAAAAAAAAAAAACTCATCAAAAGCTCACAGCATTGCTTCTTGTGGTCAGAGCACCTACATTAGTCTTCAGAAGAGATATCACTACTAAGAATGCTTAATCTTTCCAGCGCTCAGTTTTCTCATCTGTCAGATAGGAATAATAGAACCTGTTCTGATCTTCTCTTGGGGTTGTAAAGGTCAAATGAAATGATAGCTGTGCATACTGACTTTTGTGCTATTCCCAGGTCCCTCTCTAGGCAAGCTCAATCTTCTTGAGTGAGAGTAAGGTGTGTAGGCTACTGTAATTGCTGCCATCTTACAATTTCTGAATGCAGTTCCAACATGTGGGTTTCTCCCCACACCACCAACCTCGGTGTCTTATAGTTCAACTCAATTCTGACCCTATCCACCTGAAGATAACATCAGATCACACAGGTTCAAGGCTCAGCCCCACCAGTGCCCTTCACTTCAGATGCCAATCACCAAGTCAGCTTGTCACCTTGGGCTTTTGACCAACTGGCTGTATGTACATTAGAGCTTCCCACTATCCTCTCCTTAGGTTTAATTTGCTAAAGACGCTTACAGAATTCAGGAAAGCAATTTACTCACTAGATGACTGGTTTATTACAAAGGATATGAAAGGATACAGATCGACAGCCAGATGAAGAAATACATAGGGCAAGGTATGTGAGAGGGCATGAGCTTCCTTACTTTTCCAGCAATCCCCTTTCCCCACATCTCCATTCTTTGGGTTTCTATGGAGGCTTTACTACATAGGCAAGACTGATTAAATCATGGGCCCTTGGCGACTGAACTCCTAGCCGTACCTCCCCTCTCCCAAGTCAGGGTGGGGCTAGGGGGTGGGAAGGCCTGAAAGTGCCAACACTCTAATCACTGGTGAGTTTCCCTGGCAACAAACTCCCAGGCTTAGGTGACTTAAGGGCTTTTAAAAAGTCATCCATTTATATAACAAAAGACACTTAGGAAATCACAAGGGTTTTAGGAGCTCTGGGCCTGGAGTGGTGGAGTAAGACTAACTGAATATTTTTTATTATACACACAACATCATAGAACCTAAGCCAGCTTCTCAGGAGGGAGGAAGAAGCCTGTCATTTCTCAGCTTAAGGTTCCTTGCATGTAGCAATGCCAGTAGGAAAACAGTCAAAACTATGTGGATATAACATCACTCAATTGACTATAGACTGACATTGACCAAAGTCGGTAAGGAAAATATCACATGGGCCCAGAAACTCTCAAACAAATGGGTTCAATTTAGCCTCTTTATAAATAATAAGAGTGTTTTCCTCTTCTACTTCATCCTTTGTAACCTAAAACCCAAGGGGTGAGCGATGGTGCCTGTTGCCAGCTCCACCTCCAGTTGAAACCACTGTAGAAATGCAAAGATGGATGGAAACTAAGTCAGACACACTAATGCTTCAGCAAGACTTGACTTTAAACTGAACACATTATCCTTTATGCAGATTAGAAGGTTGAAGCTCACAGAGAGTGAGTTCCCCAAGATCAGAAGCATGGTATTTAAAAAAAAAATTATGTTAATAAAAAATAAAAAATATAATGTATTATTTGTTTCAGGGGTACAGGTCTGTGATTCATCAGTCTTACACAATTCACAATGCTCACCATAGCACAACCCTCCTCAATGTCCATCACCCAGCCACCCCATCCCTCCCACCCCACTCCACTCCAGCAACCCTCAGTTTGTTTCCTGAGATTAAGAGTCTCTTATGGTTTGTCTCCTTCTCTGGTTTCATCTTGTTTCATTTTTCCCTCCCTTCCCTTATGATCCTCTGTCTTGTTTCTCAAATTCCTCCTATCAGTGAGATCATATGATACTTATCTTTCTCTGACTGACTTATTTCACTTAGCATTAATACCCTCTAGTTCCATCCACATCATTGCAAATGGCAAGATTTCATTTTTTGGTGGCTGCATAATATTCCATTGTGTATATATATCACATCTTCTTTATCTATTCATCTATTGATGGACATCTAGGCTCTTTCTATAGCTTGGCTATTGTGGACATAGAAGCATGGTATTTTGATGTCAAAATCCAATTATGTGACTTATTATGCCATACTGCCCCCAAGTCTGCCAAGTCTCAAGCCAAAGATAACACACTTGGCAGTAGGGGAGTGAAAGTATACTGGGCGCTTCTTTTGCTCATCTACCAGTCCTCTTACTGCACTTACTTACCATGGTGACTGGTTCAGGACATGGGGATACATCTCATTCAGACTAGCCATGTCCTTTTTGTGTAAACACCCTTGGTTTCACTCAACCTCTACACATGTACACCCAGATGAGTGGCAGTGTGGACTGTTGACCAATGGGGAATGGAAGTCAATGGGTAAACACTTCCCTCTTTTGTCTCTGAGACATGTATTATAAAACTTTTCAAAAAGTGTTTTGGGTTCAAACATCAGTTGCCACAAAGTAGAGGCTCATTCGGCAACATACTCCTGTACTGTTTCTCTCTCTTGCTCTGATGCCCTCCCCTTGTCCTACACTCCCACTCCCTTGCATTATTTCCCAAATAAACTACCTACATTTTTGCAGGCTTGCTTTCTGGGGAACCAGGTGAAGACAAAATCCAGTTAACTTCAGCCAAATGTATGTTGATGATATCTTAATGACAAAATGACACAGAGAAATGGGCTCTCCCTGAATTTAATGCCCCTGCACAACTCTGATTTATGGTAAAACAAAATATGTTGAAACTAATTGAAAGTGTTTCACATCATGGAATTTTTTGAAAGGGATGACTTTGAACTAATAACATCTGAAATCATGAATAGTATGGTGAATGAAAAATTAACATCAATGAAGAGTATTCATTAGAACATATGTAAATATTAACATGAAGAGATTTCAGAGTAGGTATCTGTTTATATGAGTTTAAAGTTTATTCTATTTTAAATAAAATTTCAATTTTATTTTGAATCTGAGGGATATAGAATAAAAACCTTTGATAAGTCACTATCTACCTCAGAAACTCAGTGGACATAGCATACTGTTTGCTTCCTCACTGTTTAGTGTCGGGCACATAATAAAGACTTAGTAAGTGTGTGTTGAATGAATAGAGTCTGAAAAGAGAATCAGAGGTTATAGTGGGTTGAATTGTGGCTGCTAAGAACATGTGTCCTCATTCTAACCCTGATATTTATGAATGTTAACTTATTTGGAAAAAGGGTCTTTGTGGATGTAATTAAGTGAAGGATCTTGAGATGAGCTCAGTTTGACAGGGTAAGGCCCTAAGTCCAGGAATAAATGTCCTTAGAAGAAGAGAAGAAGAAACAGACATAGGGGGAAGGCCATGTGAATATGGAAGCAGAGATTAGAGTGATGCTGCCATAAACCAGGGAAGACCTGGAGCCATCAGAAACTCAAAGAGGCAAGGAGGGATTCTCTCCTAGAGCCTTTGGAGCGACTATAACCCTGCCAACACCCTGATTTCAGAGTTCTGGACTCCAGAACTGTGAGAGAATATATTCTGCTATTTTAAACCACCTAGTTTGTAGTAATTTGTTATGGCAGACCTAGGACACTATAATACAGAGGTATTCAAATAAAACATGTTAAAAGCCAAGGAACATAAACTGAGCATTACTATGAACATTACAATACTAACTGAACATTAAAATACTAACTGAACATTACTATGTGCAAGGCATTTCTCCAGGAAAACATCAGCAAGCAAAACAGAGACCCTTGCGCTCATGCTGTTTGCATTCATTCTAGCAATATTCTGATCAGAGAAGCCAGTTTGTTCAACATTCCTTTGCCTTTAACCAAGATGTGTTTGTGTCTGTACCTGTATCAGAATGAATTATTAAACACAGCTAGTGTTAAAGACATAACTCAAAGAATGAAGATTGTATAACGACGTGGGAAGAACTTACTCTCCTTGGAGAATGCAAGCTCTCAATTTCCAGATAGGAAAGATTAGGATTTAACAAGCATTAATAGAAGGAACACATTCAAGACTTTTATGACCTTCAGATTTCTATTCAGTTAATGGGATGGATTGATTGTCTACTCAGTGGCAATGCAACACTGACCTTCTGTGAGCAAGCACAAGGGGTTCTGCTAAAATGGAACAGTATTACAGTTTGGGAAAAAAATAAATCAAGGAAATTTTTATCAAATTTGATTGTCTACAATACTTGAAAAAATGTGTTTCTTAAACTTCTGACAGGTGCCACTGATTATCTTCCAGGGAGGACTAGCCACCAACTAGACAAAAATACATTGAACAAACCAATATTAAAGAATAGGTTTGGGATGGGGCGCCTGGGTGGCTCAGTCGTTAAGTGTCTGCCTTTGGCTCAGGTCATGATCCCAAGGTCTTGGGATCGAGCCCCACATCAGGTTCCCTGCTCCGCGGGAAAGCCTGCTTCTCCCTCTCCCGCTCACCCTGCTTGTGTTCCCTCTCTCACTGTGTCTCTCTCTGTCAAATAAATAAATAAAATCTTTAAAAAAAATTAAAGAAAAAAATAGGTTTGGGGATATGAGGGTGATCTGTTTATGACATCTGTCACCATACTGATCCCCAGAGTTGATTTGGCTGATCTGGCTGGCTAGGCGGGTGTCCCCATCTTCCCTCACTGCTCCACGTGCATCCCTTCCAAAGCTGTGTGGTTGGTGGAAAAGGACGACCTTCCCCAATAGAGGAAGATAGGGGAGGACATTTCTTTGGTCAAGGGTATAGGAGTAGTTGCGCTCCCCCTGCTAGAACCTCCAAACAAACTCGCAAGGTCCATCTGTAGGAGAACATAGGGTAGTCAAGCTTCTAAGACTCCACACATATCCAAATGAGGCACTGCATGTGGCAGTTTGCCTCTCTTAAAAAAAAAAGAAGAAGAAGAAGAAGAACAAAAAAAGAATAGGCTTGGTTCAAAGGTTTGTCTCCGTGTGTCTATGTTTGGATTGGTATCTTGTGATTGTGATATTCTGTTGGCTTTTATATTGTATAAATTTAATTATCTCAATCAATATAAACTTAAGATAACCAACATAGAATTTTGTCCTCAAGTATTATTTATATGATTGGAATAAAACAGACTACTATTTCATCATATTCTGCAAAATGCACTTTGGTTTCCATGTATATATGGAAACCATTTCCATGGTTTCCATAATACTAACCAATTCTGAGTCTTGCTGGGTTAGCATCAATCAACAAGCAGAGCAAAGTTCTGGAAATGCTGGAAGGACAAAGCATAAGGTGAGCGATCAAATCCTATAAAAGTAATAATTTGGTGCTTACAGATGAATTGGAAAACCTGTTTACATTTCAACATGTCAGTACTGAACATAAATATATTTAACTTATATAAATTCAATTTAGCAACACACACACAAGGCATTCAGGGACTTAGGAAGCTAGCTGAGGGAACGAAGATTCCCATCTCAGACTGACCAGCAGGCTCAACCTCAGTTAGTGGAATGGCAGGTGCCAATTGAAAAGATTTTGTATATCTTTGTTCCTTCAGCTTCTTAAGTCCCAGAATGCCGTGTGTGTTTCTATAAAACTGAGTTAAATATAATTGTTTAAAGGTATATAGCTTTTCATACAGTATATCCTCTGATTCCCAGCCAGATAGTGTTACTGGACATTAACCAGAACTTTAATTTTTTTTGTAAGCAATACAGGCTTTAGGGGTAATATGAAGGGTTTTTCAAAAGTAATTCTATCTCATATAGAACCTAAACTAAAAAAAAAAAAGTGAGAGAGAGAGAAAGAGAATTTGTTAAACATTATATTGAACAAGGACAACAATATATGAAAAATGATGACCGTTGCCCCAGTAAACAGTTTGACTGCAATCTTCTGGAGCAATTTGAGAAAATAAATGTTTGTCATTGTAAGCTGCTAAATTTTGGGATAATTTGTTACGCAGCAATAGATTACTAATACAATAGGCATCGTAGATTTGAAGAAAAAAATGTAAGGCTGTTCCTTTTGACTATTTTGAAATGGAGAAGGGAGAAATATATGCACAAAGCAACTATAAAACAATGTGAGAAATGCCATAATTGGAGCAGGTCACTAGTGAACTAAATGATATCCAGCAGCAAAAATGGGACATCGCATTCCAGATTACTAGGGGACTACAGATACTCTATTAGACCAAGAAATATCCGCCCCAAACAAAAAAGTTCCCTACTTGAAGCCCAAGGCAATGTAAGGAAGACTGGGGGCGGGGGGGGTAGGGAAGCTCAAAGGATGGCTGCTGACTTTTACTGATGACCCACTACACCCTGTGTACTTCATATAAATGATCTTATTCAGTCTGCACACCGACTGTATGAGGTAGGTATAATTTTCTTCATCTTATAGGTGGGCACCTAAGGCCCAGGAAGTGTGGAGCTGGAATGAAAACACAGGAGCTGCTGGCTCCAAAAGCTTATTTTTGTTCTACTGAATCAGATTGTTCTCCCTTACCCCTCAAGTTCTTGTGATGCCTTGTGGAATATCAAAGCATATAAAGCCTTTCTTTTTGGAATATTCCACAGCATTTGGCAAAGTTGATCATGAAGGTAAGGCTGAAAGTCAGACTCTCTTTTCTGTAGTAGATGGTGACCTGAATCTCCTTAGTAGTCAGCTTCGATCAGACCTCTGTTAAAATTTCAAAGGGTTTGGGCAGATAGTTCAGAAAGGGGGAGAATTAAGCAGTGAGTAAAAGTAACCTAACCTAAAATAGATTATCTTCTCCTTAGTTCCCTAACTTTATAGACAAATACTATTTTCTAATCTTTTTTTAAAGATTTTATTTATTTGAGAGAGAGAGAGCATGAGTGGGGGGAGGGACAGAGGGAGAAGCCCACTCCCTGCTGAGTGGGAAACCCAACACAAGGCTTGATCCCAGGACCCTGGGAGCCACCCAGGTGCCCGACTACTTTCCCAAAATACTTCAAATGGAAATGTTCACTGAATGTCATCTTTACCTTGAGAGTTATGATTATGTCTAAATTTTTAGAGTCTTGAGTAATCAAGAATAAGCACAAGACATTTCTATCCCAAGAAAACCATATTGACGGCTGAAATTTCTTTGAGAATATAAACCTCAGCATCATTTTTACTGCTAATGATCTATAATTCTGTGAAATCAGATTTGTAAGACTGAGCTGGAATGAAAATGGTTATTACTAAATGAGGCACGGTTAGAAGTTGGCCCCGATAATTGTCTAGCCCAAGTGGAGAGCCATCTACCTCTGTATCTGAAAAGGTAATGAAAATGTTACCCTGCCAGTGATTCCTTCATCGTTCGGTTAAAACACCTACAATTCCTATGGTTAGCAGCACTCCTTTTGTGTTTCTGCAAAACTTAATAAATGTGCATGGGTAAGGGTTACAGGATCAGAAAATAAAACAACAACAAAACCTAGACCCAGGGACGTCCAGTATAAACAAACCTGTATAAATCAGCCTCTCTTCCTCAGTTCCTGAAAACTATTCCAGATCTTCAAGGAGAATGAAAAAGCACCTTCCCACAGATTCCATCTATACGAAAGAAGGAGGCAAATATGATCCATAGACTGTAAAATAAATAAAGTAGTGGAGCAGGGCAGAAGCTACAAAAAGAAAGGGAAGGAAAAAAGCAAGAGATTCGTGAAAGAACCCAGGAGAAAAACAGATCTCAGAAAGCACTGTAAGAACGCACTTGCTGAAGGTGACAGGCTGGCCTTGAAGTGACCATGGACAATATAGAAATGTTACAGCTTACACACTCGAGTGAAGAAGATAGGAATTAGAAAAGATATCTTGATTATCTCTACAACAACTCTGATTTAAATGACATCATTAAAAGTGACTAATCTGGGGCGCCTGGGTGGCTCAGTCGTTAAACGTCTGCCTTCGGCTCAGGTCAGGATCCCAGGGTCCTGGGATAGAGCCCCGCATTGGGCTCCCTGCTCAGCGGGGAGCTTGCTCCTCCCTCTCCCACTCCCCCTGCTTGTGTTCCCTCTCTCGTTGTGTCTCTCTCTGTCAAATAAATAAAATCTTAAAAAAAAAAAACAACTGACTAATCAAGTAATAAACATGTACATAATTCTGAATAGTATAAAGATAACATTAAGAAAGGTAATATTAATGATTTAAGTTGGGTGGTAGAGAAAAAAGGAATGGGGAAGAAAAAGGAAACATTATTTTTATTATTTCTCATAGCAGAGGACTATAATGCACTGACTAAATGCATTAATAAGGTTAATTACCAGAACAGAACTACAAAGCTTCCTAAAACTCAGAGCAAAATATAAAAAGCAAACCAAAGGAAACAGACCACATAGGAAAAGACCTTAAAATATGTAGACAGAAAATCTGCAACAATATGACAGAACCAAGACCAAACATATATGTCATTTTAGTAAATACAAATGGATTTAATCTACATATTAGAAGAAGGATTTTAGATTAGACTGGATTATAAAGAAAACGAAACTATGCCATATCTAAGAATCATACCAAAGTGATTGAGGATAGTAAAAAAATAGAAAGATGGGAAAAATCTACTAGGAAAAAGTACATTTTGAAAAAAATTCTTTAGATTTTTCATTTTAAGTGATCTCTACTTGCAATGTGGGGCTTGAATTTAAAATTCCGAGATTAAGAGTCACATGCTCCTCCAACTGAGCCAGCCAGGCACTGTGGAGAAGGTACCTTTTTAAACAACCAGGAATTATGAACATAATATCCAAATAGATGTAATTCAGTCCAAGGAGCAGGGGGCACTTTGTGTTTTTTAAGGGTGCAATGCATGCAAAAATATATCCTTTATGAATATCTATGTATCAAATTACATAGCAATAACAATCAGAAAGCAGAAATTACAGAAGATAAAAAGACGAAGAGAAGCACTCTGGTAATAGAGGACTTCAAATAAACTTTTTTAGTCTGGGATAGTTTGAGTGGATGAAAGGTCAGAAAGCATATGAAAGGTTGAAATAATACAAAAGTAGAACTGATCAATATATATCCAACTGCACCCTGAAAATAGAGTATATGCATTCTTTCCAACTGCCCATGAAATACTCATGAAAATTGGCCACACTGAAAAAATTAGGGCACCAAAAAGCCTCAATAAATTTAAAAAGTAGAAATACTTAGAAGCTTGGATGAGTTAATGAATGTTTCTTGAACACCTATTGTGTTTTGGGGGGTACTCCTAGGAAACAGATCTCGAGACAATGATTTGAGTGTAATTTGGGAGGTGCAGGAAATATACGGTGGGGATTATCTAAGTGAAACAGGGAAAGGGTAAGGAGCCAGTGATAATGTGCCTTATTGAGCCAGCTACTGTTATGGATGACTGAAGCCCAATTTTGCTGGGAAACTCTGAAAGTTAGTGTAGAACATGTCAGGTTTATCCTACCTGAGGATCAAAGGAACTGGGACATTTTACACCAACTAGCAGAGGGTGTAAAGTCCTTAGGGGTAAACACGTAGAGGCTGGCTGCTGAAAGTTGGGCCAGTGTACACTGAACTATAAAGAGGAGTGGCAGGGTGCAGATCAGCAGCATCTGATCTTCAGTGTGCAAGCACTTTTAATAATCGGGGAGAGCTAAAACCAAAATGGATGAGTTCTTCTGGGCACACAAGGTGGACTGAGCAGAAGTATGAAATCAGTTTTTTTTTTTTAAGGTCCCTTGTGTTGTTTTTTTATTTTCTTTGTTCTTTCCCCTACAAGATCCCCCCGCCAATGGGTGTATGAATGCCCCAGTTCTTCCCACTAGGCTAGGCTATACAGTTCTTGCATATTCAATCTTGTCTTGATTATGCCTAGAGCCCATTGTTAGAATAGTTTGCACACATGTTCCTCATTCAGGTAACATTGATGTCCCATTCTAGGTTTGTTCCTCCTGTTTTTCCTTGTAGTTTGCCCCTGCTGTTTTTAAAGAGATTTGCACTGATTTTGTGTGGTGGCTGGTGGGTACTGGTAGCAACTGGAAAGGGATTGTAAACAATTTGGTAAGATGGAAAACATTACATGGGGGATGAAATGTAAAATGTTTAGCATACAACATGGTGAGGACACCAGCCAAAGGTCCTGAACTCTTGACTGAATGTTGGCTCTCCACTCTTTACCAGAGTTAACACTTCAGTAGCCGGCTGATTCTAGGATTTCAAGGGGGAGAGGCTGGGATGACTCAGATAACCAAGGGATTACCTAAGTATACTCGTTGAAACTCAGCCCTAAATGCAATCTATGTAAAACCTTGTCAATATTTACTTTTTTTGAGTTAGAGTTAAGATGGCATTTTCCCTCACCTGTTTTGCAGATGGGGACCAGGGAGTCCTTAAAATCTCCCAAATGTCTGTAATTCACAATGGTTGTGGTCTAGTGATGTAGGAAGACCTCTAAAGAGGCCACATGAACTTGATTAGTCTAGACACATACCTTAAAATCCTTGTTCCAATACCATTTCCAAACAATAATCAATTATGTGAGTTTATTTATTTTTGTAAATAAGGTCACCAAGGTAAAGTCAGAAGCTACTTGTTTTGCAAGTGCAGTCCCCTGATGTGGGCCACATATAACAAATTCCTGAAGGAAAACCAGGATATGAATGAACTTAATAGCAAGATCTACGTTGATTTTTTTAATCAAAGAGAAGTGAGTAAATAGAAATGCTAAGGACTTAAATGGGTCATGGTTTTCTTCTTAGAAATAAAGAACTTGGTATTTCTCTGCTTTCAATGTGTGTAATTGATTCTGAAGGAGTTTCTGAGAATCTATAATGCTGTCAAGCAGAATTCATTGTGCAGCGTAGCTGCAAAGCATGCAATTTTCAATCATATGTACATGATCAGAAGGCACATACTTCTGATGTGCCTTTGCCCCAAAGAAGTTCTGATTTCACTCTCACGCTTTCTTATTGACAGTGTTGCAAAGAAAAATATCGTCCAAAACTTAAAAGGGGATAAAAGATGGTGCCACTCTTGTTTCTGCTCTTAGACAATGCCAGTTCCTAGTGTTCCTAGATCAAAGGTTAGGCAAGTTGTTTTGTTTTGTTTTCTGTAAAGGGCTCGATGGTAAATATTTTAGATTGTCTGACCATCTGGTGTCTTTTGCAACTATTCAACTCTGCAGCAAAAGAAACCATCTACAATACATAAGTAAATGGCTATGGCAGTGTTCCTTTAAAACTTTATTTACAAAAACATGTGGTAAGCTAGGCCCAGATATAATTTGTTGACTCCTGCTCTAGAGTCACATGATATACAAATTTGTTTGATTTACCATCACTGTTAATTAGGGCTCACACAATTTTCCACTCTGTAAAGGTGGGTGTTCCTTTATTATAAACTGATAAGATCTAAATTATTTTTGCCCAATATTATGCAAATAATTTGTTTCTGGGAGCAGTGAAAATTATTTTTGTCTGATAGTAACACAATGATTTTTCTTATGTCAAAAAGTTAACCCCAAAGGCTATGGTTGTGTTACTGATAGAACAATAGAACAATAACCAGTTTTGCATCTAACCTTGTACTTATTGCTGTATTCTTCTTTTCTTTCACTCACAATATAATCATTAATTACCTGTATTATTTCTTGAACTAACTTCCTTCATTGATGAGTTTAATAAAACTTTGGTTTCTGCTCATTATGATTTTATATGAGAATTGCATGATACTAAACATTTTGAAAATGATACTTTGGATGTCATTCTGTTAAGATATTTACCTAGAGTACACCTCGTGTTCTTGTCCTTTAACTTTATAAACAGGGAGGGAAAGGAAAAAGTGTTCCTTTTGACTTCAAAAACCAACTTGAGACTCCAAAGAATCAAACCAAGAGTGGAAGACAAGTAAAAACTATCTGAATGTGATTAAGAAGCCATGGTTGCCCTGGACAGAGCAACCATTCAACCTAAATGCTAGGATGTGGCTTCAGGCTTTGCAACAGAAAGTGCAGGAGACCAGAATGTACCACCCCCTAAAAAATGTCTTTTTGGTATATAAGTACTATTTAGAGCTGGTTGTTGTTGTTGTTATTTAAAGCTGATTATTTTAAGAAACAGCAAATGCAGAAGAAGTTCTGAAAACAGAGTAGAAGTGACTCTTTTGTAAGAGAAATTGCATTTATAAAGGAAATCTTCATTTGTAAAGATGTCTCACTTTTTGTACCAGAAAATGAAGTATGACTCTAAATCCCAAGAGTCTCTTATCAGTAGAGAGGCACAGACTACAATCTGCATAACAAACCTTACCCTTTTTTACTGTACTTTTTCTGTTCACCTTCCCAACCTTCTTCCTTTATTTTATTTTTTTTTAAAGATTTTGTTTATTTATTTGACAGAGAGAGACACAGTGAGAGAGGGAACACAAGCAGGGGGAGTGGGAGAGGGAGAAGCAGGCTTCCCACCGAGCAGAGAGCCCGATGCGGGGCTTGAGCACAGGACCCTGGGATCATGACCTGAGCAAAAGGCAGATGCTTAATGACTGAGCCATCCAGGTTCCCCCTTCTTCCTTTATTTTATCTGAAGACAGTTTTTAGGCTCAAGTTCTAGCCACCTTTTTGAGTTACTCATCCCTGAGTTTCTCCCAAGTATATGGGAGATATACATTTTAATAAACTTCTGTTTCTCTTGTTATTCTCTCTTGTTACAGGGACCCCGGTGGAGAACCTAGAAGAGTGGAAGGAAACGATCCCCCCAACCCCCATGAAAGTATGGCATGTGCTTCTAATTCTGATAGGATAATGTGCACAGGGTAGACCTCTTTCATCATTTTCTATTTTCGGGCAACACTTATCTCAAGATGGCAGATTTTACCCCTGGAAGTTGTCAGCACACTTCTCTGATATTACTTTTACTTTCATACATAAAAATGAAGCAAAATTAAAGTAACATTTCAGTGTAAGCTAAAACCGTTCACCAAATACATTCTCCCCCACCCACCCAAAAACATTCCTCAGGGGAATCTGAGAATTTTAACTCCTGTTCTCCCTTTGGCTCACAGCAATGACTGAATGTGTGTTCAAGAGGCTGAAACTTTGAAGGGCAGCTGAGTTCATGCCAATCAGCAGGCAGTGGCAAAATGAAATGGATTTTCTTTCACATTAGACTAGATGGTGTAGTGACAAGCTGAAAAATATTCTGTTTCATTTTGGATTCATGGTTGTGTTTTTTTTTTTCTACTCTGTGATACTTGAAAGTCAAACTGAATGTCAGAGATAAAAATGTCAGGCAGATCATGGCTCAGTTCCCCTGGGTTCACTGGAGGTGTATGCAATTGAGACTTTTGACAGAGGCATAGAGAGGTTAGTTCAGCTATGCAGTACCCCAGCCATCCCCTGCTATTCCTCACTCCAAAAGAGTAATTCAATATTGTGTCCAGTTGAAACTCAGGTAAGACTAATATTCAGCTGGGCTCCTAGAGGCTGAAAGACAGTCAATTTATGAAACTATTAAAGGATAATTTTTTAGAAAAGATAAATTCACATCTCTCATACATATATAGAATGGGCACATGTCAAAGATTTACTTAACTCAGAAAACACATATTAGGAATGTTGTAATGAATTTGAATTTGCTTAATTTGTGCTGTAATGGCTTCTTCCACAGAGAGGTGGGGAAATTAATCAAACCTCCTTCAAATTCATTTGCATATTTTTGGACAAGAATCATTTGTATCTCTTTCAGTTATCTAAAACTCATGGATTTGTGAAAAACATCAATATAATGAAAGTTGTAAAGATGCCATAGAACCAGATAACCTGGAGGGGGATATTAGACAATGCCTAGTTTTCCTTTGAAAACATCCAGTAATTTTTTTTTAATGTATTTCAGTATTTCTTAACTTTTCCTTACAAAAGAAAACCTGACTAACATTATGTTTTTTATTGCTAGGGTTATATAAAACAGAAAAGGCAATAGTGTTCTCCTCCTGCATCTGTTTGCCAGAAACAATCAAAATAGGACAACAGATGGGCTGAGTAGCAAATACTTGAAAGCTGGAGAAATCAAATGGAAAGAAAAGTAAACTTTAAAATACCTTTTGCTTAATCATTGTCTTTACAGCACATTATTTTGCATTTCATGTTGGGGAAAATTTTAAGAGAAACATACTAAATGGATGAGCTATCTTTTAAGCTACCTTGTTTTCATTTCACAATCTTTTCAACATTTTGGAATGTCAGAAAAAGCACCATGAATTTTGGGGCCTTGAATCAAAAGCCCTGGAGAATAATGTGAAAGTCTTATGATAATTGTTTTTTGAAGAATGAGGAGACACTGCACTGCATTCTGGCCAGCCTACCTTCCTAAGAACACTTCTTATGAGGCTATTCTCCCACCCAAAGCTCCTGACTCTCTTACTTACTCTTCCAGAGTCTCCAGTTGTGCTAGGTTTTCTCCCTACTTCCCCTATCTTCTCTTTTTTGGTTTTTATGAAAAATAATTTCATCATCTCAACTCTTCAGGTCTTCTCTCCTTCCACCTCTCAGCATAAAGTCCTGATAACTCAAGCAAAAACTATGTCCTTTATCCTTTGAAGGGAGTGGAGAGAGCGATCACAAAAGCATAATGTGATACATTCCTCCATGCCACAGTTTATTTTAAACTTAAAGGGAAAACATCTTTGCTATATATCTTGGAATATAAGTAGCTGCCATGTCATAATTTTAAGTGTAGGTACACCATAAATGATAATAATTTTATCAGACTTTTGTAAAAAAGGATTTCAGAGCTTTTCTTAAATGTCATTCAGTTTCCTTCCAACACCTCAAATTCAGACAGGTAAAAATGCTATATTAGTTTGCTAAGGCTGCCATAACAGAGTACTCTAGATCTGATAGCTTAAACAACAGGAATTTATTTTCTCACCAATCTGGAGGCTGGAGTCCAAGAGCAAGGTATAAGTAGGATTGTTTTTTCCTAAAGATTCTGTCTTGGACTTGCAGGTGGCCATCTTCTCCCTGTGACTCCCATGGTCTTCCCTTTGTGTATGTTATGTCCTAGTCTTTTTTTTTTTTTTTTTTTTAAATAAGGAAACCAGTCACACTGGATTAGGGCCCACTCTAATGACTTCATTTTAACTTAATTACGTCTTTAAAGACTGTATCTCTAAATACAGTCACATTCTGAGGTACTGGGGGTTAAGATTTCAACATATAAATTTGGGGGGCAGATATAATTCATCTCATAACAAGGGCCATTCTTTTCATTTTAGGAGCAGAAAAATGTCAGGTGTTCAGGATTAAGTGATCTCTGAACAGTCCATCAAGGAACACAGCCAGCACCTGTAATTGATAGCCTGTACTATTGATTTCCTTAAGTCACTCTGAGAAGAAAGAATTGTTAGAATGCAGATCTTGGGACGCCTGGGTGGCTCAGTCAGTTAAGCATTTGCCTTTGGCTCAGGTCATGATCTCAGGGTCCTAGAATCGACCCCTGCATCGGGCTCCTTGCTCAGCAGGGAGCCTGACTCTCCCTCTGCCTACCCCTCTCTCTCTCACTCTCTTTCGTTCTCTGACCAAAAAAAAAAAAAAAAGAATGCAGCTTTTCTTGGAGTTTCAGTTGGCATTATGGAACAAGCTTGAAGAAAGTAAAGCTTTCTTTTTTTAAGATTTTATTTATTTATTTGAAAGAAAGAAAGAGCATGAGAGCAGGGTGAGGGGCAGAGGGAACAGCAGACTCCCAGCTGAGCAAGGAGCCCAACATAGGGCTCAATCCCAGGACCCTGAGATCATGACCTGAGCCGATGGCAGATGCCTAACAAACTGAGCCACCCAGGCGCTCCGAAAGTAAAGCTTTTATTTTTGTGTTTAAAGATATAAATGATGGACATATGCCGATCATCAGGGTATCTAGGTTAACATTTCCATGGTTAAAATATTCATACAAAAGCATCATAAGTATTTTTTTTGTGTTTTTTCCACGTTATTGAGATTTACATACCATGATGTTCACTAGTCTAAAGTGTACAATTATCAGCAGCTCTTTCTGCCTATGGATCCTGTGCCTGTGCTTTAATAAAACCACCTTTTTCTTTCTTTGCACCGAAAATAAAAATTAAAAAAAAATGCGATTATATGGCAAACTACTCTGCACTCTTTATGTAGATTAATTATAATCTCTATGATAACTACATAGATGACACCATTGGCATTTATAGATGAAGACATAAGGCTTAGAAATGGAAATAACTTTCTCAAATTCACCCAACAAATAAGAAGAAGTGCTAGTAATTCGAACCCAAGTCGATGTGAGTCTAAAACCCAGACCCCATACAGCATACCACCTCACCTCTCCTTCCCCATTTTTCCATAGGTAATACCTTCTCATTGCATGGAAATTAAAGAGCACAGGTAAATAAAAAGAAAATAAAATCACTTATAATTCCATTACTCAGAATTCACCACCTATCATTATTTTGGCATTTACTCTTCAGTTGTTTTCTCATTTGTATGTATCAAGAACGTGTATGACTTCCTACACATAAACTCAATTTTCTTAAGAATGTCACACTTCTACATTTTCTTCAAATCAAATTAAATCTGTCTCTGACCTTTGTCCCACTAGGTTGTCAGAAGATCCTTATAAGTACTGGGGCTTCTGATCTTTCTTGGGGTCAAAGAGAAAAATGGGAGGCTTATGCACTGCTAGGAAAGTGGGGCAATGCCCTTGATCTTCAACCCAATGTGGCAGCCTTTATCACTGTCTACTACCCAGCAGTTCAGGAGGGAAGGGATGCCACTGCTTCAGGACCCAAAGGAGCAGAGTCTTGCCCTGGATCAGAGGCGGGAGGCTAAGTAGCAGACTGAGTTTCCCTCTCAAGCCTCACCACCATCTAAGGGTACTGGGAGGCATAGGGCCTGGGGCCTCCAGCAACTGTGTCCCCCTCCTGAGCTTTAAAAATGCTCCCTTCTTTTTATCTGCCTGTCGGACTTTCCTGCAATTCCTTCTCCCACTGTATAATCCCTTTCATTCAATTAAAAAAACTAAGAGCTGAGAAGGGAAATGTTTATAGTTAACAACTCCCTTTCCAAGAAAGGGAGAATAAAAGATGTGACTATTGAGGAATTATTTACTTATTCATTTATTGTAATTATTGCTTACCAAATCAAAATCACATTCTACCTGCTGTTTTTATCTGACAATCTTTATAGTTTTTTTTAGCTTGATTTTCTCATTATTTTAAAGAATTCTTTTTATATTCTGGACACAAGTCCTTCCTTTATCAGATATGTGTTTTGCAATTAGTTCCTCCTGTTCTTTCATTTCCTTAACTGTCCTCTGCAGGGCAGAAGTTTGAAATTTTATTAAACCCAATATATCAATTTTTCCTTTTATAGATTGTACTTTTGGTATTGCATCTAAAAATCCAAGGTTATATAGATTTTTCTCCTATATTTTCTTCTATAGCTTTTATAGTTTTGTACTTTACATTTAGGTCTATGATTCATTTTGGGTTAATTTTTGTGAAAAGTGTAAGTTATGTATCCAGGGTCCCGCACCATTTATTGAAAAAGCTGTCTTTTCTCCACTGAACTGCCTTTGTCAAAGATAAATTGACTATATTTGAGTGGGTCTATTTCTAGGCTCTCTATTCTGTTCCACTGCTCTCCCCCTCCCCGATTCTATGCTGTCTTGATTATTTCAGCTTTATAATAAATCTTGACATTGGGTAGTATAAATCCCCCAACTCTGTTCTTCTTTTTAGTATTGTGCTAGTTATTCTAGGTCTTTCGCTTTTCGATATACACATTAGAATCAGTTTGTTGATATCTGCAAAATAATTGCTGGGATTTTGATTGGGATTGCATTGAATCTATAGAGGAAGTTGGAAAGAACTGACATCTCTCGTCAGAATTGTCAAGCAATGACAGATGGGAGTTGGTTGATAAATACTCAAGCTTTCCCAACCCTCAGGTAAGCATGTCTGTGCATGTTCTGCAGTGTTTCCCAGAGACCTCAGCAGGATCAAGCTCCAGTTGCCCACGGTGGCAACTTCTCATCAGAACACCTTTTATGGGCTGTTTCCTCTCCTCTTCTCACTTCCCCATCATTTTACTGTCACCAGCTAGACCCTAAGACCTGACCTTTACTGCCCACCTGCTTGTACTCCCACTAAACTTTGCCTTACATTTTTCCTTAAGCTCTTCTTTCTGGGGGATTACCTTTTAGCTAAAGCAAATGAAACCTGAAACTACCCCTCAGGTGGTGGCCACAGCCCTGACAAGACCTCCCACTGGCCCAGAGCACCCAGATCATTTGAGCTAAAAGACTCGCACCTGCGCAAATGGACCATGGTGTGACCCCCTGGAACACCTGGTAATTGCCTTTACCTCATTAAAATACTAAAATCTCCACCCAAAGAGGAGCCTAAGCCTCATTTACATAACATGCAATTTATGTATCGGAGGTTTCCCTAAGGCACATGTGCGACGTTATGCCCACCTCTCCAGATGAGGACATAGCTTCCCACTCTGAATATTCATCATAACCCTAAACAAAAGGAACCCATTTACCCTTTCTTGGGGAATCATGGCTTTGGAAGCCATTTTCCAAGATTTCCTTATTTGCGGCAAATAAAGTTTTCTCCGTGCAACTTCACCTGGTGCAGTTTCCGTGACTCACCAAGGGACAAACTCACTATTGGTTCCATTACATTACCAGTGTTTCCTGTAGTCACTTATCGAAGGAATTACTTTCCCTCAAAACCTCGTCTTAGGATTTGCTTCTGGGGGACCCAAACTAACAGCTGTGACAACACAGGAATATTAAAAGGCAGGCTCAAGTAGGACAACTCCCATTTCCTAAATGTACCCAGGTTCCAAAGAAGTACCAGGCTTATCCGATCTAGATAGAAAACTCACAGATAGGTAACTTAATACCTACTCCTGGCACACACATTTAGTCTTTAATTTAAGATGCAGAAAGCAAGTGCCTCTCAAGCCTGCAATCTCTCCAGAAGGGGGAAAAAAAAGATACAAAAGAAACACATTTAATTTCAACAAGCATGCCGGTGCATGAAAATCTACCTCAAAATAGCTAAAATGGTAAAAGATGTGCTGCTATTTTAAAGCCAAATTTGGATTTGCTTCAGGCAGCTTTTAGCTTCTAGAGTTTTATAGCTCACGAGTTCCAGGTTAGAAGATTTGAGTTGCAAAGTCAGGCTGTGGTCTGTCTCCTCCATTCTTTCATAATTTTGCGGCAGGAGGATTTTTCCATGGAGGGAGAGAAGGGTGGGGTGGAAAGGTAGGGAGGAAGGAGTGAAAGGTACCAAGAGAACTGATCTAACCATCTGTCTTTCTTTTTAAACATCTTCAAAGCAAGTCACGCACGATGAACACCGCAGAAGCACCAGACATTTGTTGGGGGGAAAAAAGTCCTCTGGGGCTGCACACTCCTTGAGGGAAGAAAACAGCTTCATAAAGGAAGGATACAAACACTGCACTCTTTATTTGCAGTTGCAGAAGGAAATAGCCACTACATCAAATCCTCTGTCAGCTGCAAAAACAATGGGTTGTAATCGGCTATTTATTTTTGCTGAAATGGAGCTGCAGCTCTGCTATTCTAGATCCCGCAGCCTTGCAAAGCACCCAGAGAGCCTTTGCTGACCTTGGGGGAGTGCAGCATAATGAAACATCCTCACTTTTGCACTTGGATTTTTCTTCAAGAACCCAAGGCAGAGTTAGAGGTGTTTCTCTCCAGCTTTTGGAAGGAAAACCAAAAATGAATGAATTAAGCTTATCAGACGGCCTTTAGCAAATATAGTATTCACCCTTTATTATGATACAGTATCAGCCACCACTTGCTTCATTTTTCCCGGGAGAAATTGGATTGGGGCTGGTGATCATGGAAGAGGCACTTCGTTGTCTCAACTCACACACTCGAGTGATTTAAATCTGGTGTCCGGGAGACTGGACATCATAAAGGGAAATTGTGTTCCGGCCTTCAAATCTATGAAACATTACCTCAACGCTGCTTGATTTCTGTCACTACCACTGTTTCCCTCCCCGTATCACCAAACTTCATGGGAGAGAAATTATTGCTCTATTACTTCACCATCTATTATTTCCTTAACTCTAAGATTAGCTGCTGCTATAGAACTCTTGCAAGATGCTGTTCTTTCAAAGGTCACCAAGGACTTCACCTTCTCCAACCTCAAGCGCATGTTTCAGTCCTCATGGACTGAATCATCGGACGGACATTGCCTACCCACCTCTCCTTCCATTCCAAGCCTTGTGTTTCCTTGCCTTTTGTTGACATGGTCCTTTCCTCTTCCCTATGCCTCCTCCTGGCCCTTCCTTATGATCTTTCTCCAAGGTTCTTTCTTCCAGCCTCCTTTATATTTACTCTCTCAACAAGCATCCATTCTCATACTTTCAGCCATCACCTCCTTGACGGCTGGAGCTTCAGCAGCAATCTTGACTGATGAAGTACTTGGAAGATGGAATTACCCAGGGGAGGATGCTAAACAGGACATTAGAAGGAACTTGGCCCCCTGATGATTTTGCTGAAACCACTGAATCTATCCTGCCCCGCCTACCTCCTGATTTCTTCTACATGCTAGAATAAACCCTGTGGGTTTAAGCCATTGTTATTTTGGATTTTCTATTATATGCAACAGAATCTAATTTAAATAATAAAAATGGCTATAACAATGCCATCTTATAAAGGTAGTATAATCTTTACATGATGTAAGTCGTGTGCCTAGCTCATGTCCCTAGCAAGGCATAGCAACTGTGGTCAAATATTATAGATATTATTAAAAACTCTATGCTTGCGTTCCCAACTTCATGACGCATCATATCACAGAATGTCAACTATGCTCAAAACAAATCCCTCCCAAAACTAACTCTTCCTCTGATTGTCTTATTCTTTGGTTTATGACATGACTAATCTCTTATTAATCAAGGTCTTGATTCTAATTTTTTTTTGCTCCGGATATTGAGTCAATTGATGAATGCTATTGATCTAGTCCTTCAAACTTTCTCCAATTAATTCTTTTCATATTTTCCTTGTAAACTCCCTAGTTGAAACTTTCATTACTACCTACCCAAACTGTTGCAGTCATCAACTCAATTGGTTCCCCACTTCCTGTATATCTTACTACTTCAAGTTATCCTACTGAAACCCTGAGATAAGTCTTCCAAAAGCACTGTTCTAATTTCATTATTCTTCTGATTCAAAACCTTAGTGGCAGGGCGCCTGGGTGGCTCAGTCGTTAAGCCTCTACCTTTGGCTCAGGTCATGATCCCAGGGTCCTGGGATCGAGCCCCGCATCGGGCTGCCTGCTCAGAGGGAAGCCTATTTCTCCCTCTCCCTCTCTCCCTGCTTGTGTTCCCTCTCTCACTGTGTCTCTCTCTGTCACATAAATAAATAAAATCTTAAAAAAAATAAAAACCTTAGTGGCTTGTCACTGCCCACAGAGTTAGACAACATGTTCTTCAACTTGGTGTTTGAGACCCCAACCCATACCTTCTGATCCTCATCTCCGTGTCCTTCCATACCCATCAATCAATCTAGACTCTTTGATTTGCCTTCTATTTTCTTAATTCTGTTGCTTGGCTCATGTTTCACTCACCCAGAGTGTCCTCTTATTACTCCACTCCCTACATTTCAATATTTTAGCTAACTTTGAAAGCTTCATGGAAATAATATCACTCCTAGAAGGAAGTCCAACTTCCAAAACAAATGTGATTTTCCCTTTACTCAAAGCATTTTCTTATGGTTATGTTCAATTGTTTACAGCAGCGGTGCTCAAATTTTAGGGAGCATCTTAATTATCTGGAAGAACTGTAAAAATACAGATTGCTGACTCTCAGAGATCCTGATTCAGAAGGTCTGGGGAGGGATCTGAGATCTTCCTTCCTTCCTTCCTTCCTTTCTTCCTTCCTTCCTTCCTTCCTTCCTTCCTTCCTTCCTTCCTTCCTTCCTTCCTTCCTTCCTTCCTTCCCTCCTCTCTCTCTTTCTAAAATATTTGTATTTATTTGACAGAGAGTGAGAGAGTACAGGAGGGGAAGCAGTAGGCTCCCCACTGAGCAGGGGGCCCAACCCAGGACTCGATCCCAGGACCTTGGGATCACGACCTGAGTCGCAGGCAGAAACTTAACCGACTGAGCCACCCAGACCTCCCTGAGATCTGCATTTCTAACAAAGCCCCAGGTGATGCTGATGCTGCTGGTTTAGGGACCACACACTGAAAACTGCTTTCTAGTTATCTGGATCTCATTCTCTCTCTACACTGTAAGCTTCTTGAGATAAGACAACATGGCTTATTCCAATCTTTGTATTTCCTGATGCTCCCAACACACAGTAGATACCTAATAAGTATTTATTAAAATGGAACTGAATAGAACAAGAGGCCAAAGTTGGCAAGGACCCTTTGAAGCTATGTTCAGTTGTTGATTTCCATCATACAGAAAGAATACACTTAAGTGCTTTTGCTGAGAGCGTAACCAAATTCTTCCTGGTCTTAGTTGTTGTTCTCAGTCTGGGGAAGTGAGCTCACAGCATGTGTTGGAGGAATGTTAGATATTAAAGGCAAGAACAGGACATGAATTCAGGGAAAGCAGGAGTTGAAGGGCTCCCCCAAAGGAGTAGGATGACAAAAGTTCAACATTTGGGAAATTAAGTATGTAAGGTTGCCATGGTAAGGTAACAACAGATTTCAAATCTATAATTGTACCTGGAGCGAGGCATGTTAGAGTCCCCTCCCTATACTTTTGTTTCCTTCTTATGCTTTTAATGCTTCAGAAGCAAGTCACTCTGAATTCAAGTTGTGCTTCTAATTGCCCTTATTATTATTCTCAGAATGTTCTTTAGAACCAACATGATTTTGGGGAAAGAGAATTAATTGCAGCTTTTTTTGATCTGGAAACGTGGGCAACTGGGTATTCTGGCAGCTTCATGTCCTGTTTTCCTTCTGTGTGTAGGTAACAGACTGATATTCACCTTCTGCCTGTCTCTCCAGTTATCTCGTCAGGGCATTTTTTTCCAGGAGGGTGAGAGGATATTTTGCATATGGAAAGTGTTTTTGAAATGACAAGAAAATGAAGAACAAGTCAGCCAAGGAAATAAAACATGCCACAGTCATCACCCAAAGACCTTTGTTCTTAGCTTTTTATATTTCTTGTCCTACTTCTCGTGAAATAAATCCTACAGAAATAACAAAAGATAGATGGAGATCATTACAAGATAGGATGTATATCAAATATGGATACTTTTTATTTTAAAGGGGCAATTCAATTATACCCAGATGGAACATTAAAAAAAGTCACATCTATGCATCATCATTTTTCAGCAGCAGCGCAGATGGTACCTTCTCACTTGTACCGCGGGCCAACAGAGTCCGTGTGTTCTGCTGTCTGCCCTACCCCCATCACAATTCCAAGTTTACATGTAAGAAGACATGTTGTTTGAGTTAACTCAGAGACCCTTGGGAAACTGCCTTGCCTGGAGCCCTGACATGACTATTTTATAATATTTCCTTCTTCAAGGAAGCAGATGGGATTGCCAGACCGTGACTTTTATCTACTGTTCTTGAGTAAGGCGCCCTAAGGCTTCCTGCCCCTTCCCAGAGACACCCCACAGATCTGCAGTGATGGGGAGAAGCAGGCAACATCTGCGGACCTTCTGTTAAAAGCTCTTATTTGTTTAAACATCCTGTTTCCTTGCTGTTTATGTTTCTAGAAATTAGGGAGATGCTTATCCCTTCCTGTCCCAAAACAGTTAAAAAATTATGACCGATGTCATCAAGGGCCCACAGTTTATGTCCTGAGTGAAGAAACAAAACAAAACAAAACAAAAAACAGAAAAACAAAAACAGAGTGAAAATACACCACCACTGTCACCATTACCACTCCCATCATCACCCCCACCTGACTGCTAGAATGGTTTGCCTGGGGACAGTAGCAGAATTTCTGCCTTCTCTAGGGAAATTACCATGGTCTTCTGTGTAACCAGCTCAGGGGTTACCAGGAGAAACCCACTCAGGGAAGGTCCTGCGTCACTAATGGCTGAGAAGAACTTACAATTAAACTAAAGGGAGAATGAAATTGTCTGTCAGTCTATCTCATGCTGTCCTGCAATGTCTGCTTCCCTGTGATAAAATAGAGCTGGTCAGAGAGCGGAGAATCTTTCATTTGGGCAAACACGGAGGCGCTAGGGCATTTCACAGTCTCGCATTTATTTATCAGTTTAATTCTTTGCTTCCTAAGCTCACTGATTTCACAGACGGTGATAGGCACTTCTCATTTTCAACATTTCACAACTGTGTTAACTTCTGTTGTCTCCTGTCCCTGGCTGGCAACACAGAGCTGCCAGTCCTTCACAAAGCCCTGTCTTCCCATTCTTCAGCAACCCCTGTATCCATGCCCTTTGTCACGTGGCCTTAGAGCAACCACCCATAAGAAGTTGAGCCTATTTCCCCACCTTTTGATTCTGATTTCGTCCATGTGATTTGCATGAGCCAGTGGCACATTAGCAGATGAGACTCAAGCAGAGGTCTGAGAAAAAGCTTCCTCACTTCCATTGTGGTTTGTGTCTCTGCTGTCTCCATGGGTGGGTGCCCCAGCTATCCTACTAGAGAATGAGAGACACATGGAGCAAAGCTGAGCTGTTCCATTTGTCCCAGGTAAAGATAGTCTGAACTGACCAAGAGCCAACTAACTCCTATACTGATCCTCCACCTTTCAATCCACTGTTAAATTCTGGTTTTACCTCCAGGGTAGTCCTCAAGTTTGCTCATCTCTCTCCATCTCCACTGTCACTGCCCTAGTTGGTATACACCTATACCATATTTCACTTGGATTCTGTAATGTCCTCTTAGAAGGGGGCCCCGATGTTCCCTCACATTTCCCTGCAAGCCTGTTCCCACCTGGCAGCCAAGGGACCTTTTAAAAACATAAGTCAGATGGTGTTAGTCTCGTGGATAAACCTTGTGATGGGTTCTCCTTGCTCTTAGAATAAAATCCAGTATGTCGACACAGGTCTCAAGGTTTGCATACTGTGCTTCCTCACTGGAACTTATACAGGTCTTCCCAGTCTCCTATTGCACTGGTCTGCTCTTTTGAATCCTCAAATAAGCTGAGCCCATTTCTGTCTTAGAGCCTTTGTCCCTGTTGCTCCCTCTGCCTGGGATGCCCTTTCCCAAGCAATGCGAATCATCAGCTCTTTATCCTCTGTCAGTTGCTGCTTCAATCTGGCCTCCTCCTGGAGCTCCTCTCTGTCCTCTATCTAATAGGCTTCTTCCAAGTTGCAATCGGAGCAGCTAGATGGTTTCTTCCATAACATTAATCCCAATCTGTAATTATCCTATTTATTTATTTGTTTTTTGTTGGCTGCCTTCCTAGTTAGAATATAAGTTTCTCATAGACAAGATCTTATTTTCTTATTTTCACTGATATTTCTAGCACCTCACCCATTCTCAGTGCTCTGTGTATGTGTATGAGAGATTAAAACTGGAGGACTCTTACACACACACACATTTTATATATATAATATATATATATAATATACATATATTTGTTTCCTATGGGAAACTCGTACATTACACATATATATGTAGTGAATATTTGTGCATATATGTTAATGGGTCCTTTATCTTTAGTTCACATACTAATGCATATGTGGAACACACACTTGAATTTATTGTATATGTATAAAGTACACATACATGTAATGAGTCCTTTATTTTTAGACTGACACACACATATATGCAATTTACTCTTTAGAATCCTGCGTTAAAGATATAACTTGGACATCTTTTTATAAGAGCAGGTACAAGCCTACCTCATTAAGTTTTCAGAGCATTCCTTCGTATGAATGTACCATAATTTATTTAGTCAATATGAGCTAGTGCTAAGACTGTTCCCATTCTTGGGATGAGGAAACAAAGGCTGAGGAAGAGAAATCCTTTGCCCGAGCTAGCCAGGGTTGGACCTGGTGGTTTAGTCGCAGTGGTCGGATGGGGCAATATGGGCCTGACCTAGCACTTGTAAGGCACATGCATGGATAGAGGTAAGTCTGTGGGGGCTCAGTTCCTGTTGATGTTGCACTTCTTTGTCTATGGCTTTTGGTCAACCATCCTCCCTCCAGCGAATCCATCTTCCAACAAGTTGAATGAGATGACATATGTTAGTGGTTTTCCAATGTTGGTGCCCATAAAATCACCCAGAGATCTTGTTAAAACAGATTTCTGGGGCCTACCCCAGAGATTCTCACTTGGCAGATCTGGGCTGGGGACTGAAATTCTGCATTTCTAACGAATTCTTAGATGATGCTGGTGCTACCAGTCCATGGAGCACACTTTAGATATGTGAAGGGCTCCATAAACATTAAAGCTCATGCAAACTCAGGAGAATGTGAACTTTAAGTTTTTATTAAGCCCAACTGAAGGCCAGCTATGGTAACGGGCATTATGGCAAAAAAACCCTGTCACGTGGGGCCTCATCCATGAAGATTTAAGAATTCAGTTGGCGAAAACAAAATATGTGTCACAAAAACATAAATTTTCAGTGCCGTGAGGAGTAAGATAAGTGACAAAGGAATATATCTGGGTGTACAAAACACCCCACACAGACCACTGGATTTTGGGCATGTACTTATTAAATAGCCATTCTGTTGATGAAGACTTCTTCCCTCATTTTAGTTGTGTGCTGAATTAGCTTCCTCCCAGAACTCATCGACGACTGGTTTGAACCTTTGCTTGATGCCCCCCTGCTTAACTAAGATGGTCATAAGAGCTGTAGCACCAGAAAGGGAGGCTGTGTTAGGTTGGGCTCCCTAGAGCACAGCCTGAGATGAGGGTTCTTGTGCATCTGATTTATTTAGGGAGCACTCTGGGAACGACCCTGTGGCTGGGTGAGCAGGGCAGGGCAGGGCAGGGCAGAACAAGGATGTGGTCTCATCTGCAGCCTCACCTGACTCCACATGGCACCCAATTCCAAGGCACCAAGAACTGTCTCACCTTAGGGGGCTGGCCTTTGTACCCCAATATTAGTCACTGCCAGTGGGTTGCTCTGGGGTGCTGTGGCATCACCTCCCAGTTGAGGTGCCTCCGATCAGCACGGGCACATTCAGGAGGCCCTTGCAGGCCCAGGGGTCCTTCTACTGTGGTTCATGGAACTCCTGTCTTTCCCCCATTTCCACACCCATGCCCATAACCTTTATAAAAATGCACTTTTCTTATTTTATTTAGCAAACATGTGTTGCCCACATGTTCTAGGCACTAGGTACCTGTAAGGTCAGGGACTTAACCGGCAGGGCCTGAACTTCTCTGTCTCAAAGCCCACGGTGATGTCATTTGATACTGAAACCTGACCTCGTGGCTGTGGAGGGCTCAGGCACTCTCTCTGGGCTGCACACAAGGAACTCACCTGGCATATAAGGTAATGGCCTGCCTTTAATCTAGCCCTCTTCTTCCCTGCTTCATATGGCAGCCCGGGGAGCCTCCAGGAAAGCCCGTCTGTTACCGCCTTCTCACAGAAACTCTTTAACGGGTTCCCTATTGCCCTCAGAGTAAAGTCCAAACTCCCTGTTTTGGTCTGTAGGATCCTTCATGCTCTCAAAACTGCCTACCTCATCTCTCACCTCTCGTTAAACCCGAGGAACGCCGAAATATCTGCTCCCCAGGATGTCTACACATCCAGGTCTTAGATTGTTGTAGTACACTGAGTTGTGGGATCCCAAAGATATTAGTTCCTAATCCCTGGAGACTATTAATGTTACTTTATATGGAGGGGCATCCGGGTGGCTCAGTTGGTTAAGCGTCTGCCTTTGGTTCAGGTCATGGTCCCGGGGTCCTGGGATGGAGTCCCGTGTCGGGCTCCCTGCTTGGCGGGGGGGGGCCTGCTTCTCCCTCTCCTCCCTGCTTGTGCTCTCTCTCTTTCTCATGCTCTCCCTCTATCTCTCTCACATAAATAAATAATCTTTGAAAAAAAATCTTTATATGGAAAAAAGTCTTTGCAGATACGATTGTTAAGAATCTTGAGAAGGAGAGATTACTCTAGACTATCTAGGGCCTTAAATGTAATCACAAGTGTCTTTGTAAGACAGAGGCAGAGGAAAATTTGACAGGGGAGAAGGTGATATGAAGACAGAGGCAGAGACTGGAGTGATGTGGCCACACCAAAGCATGCTGGCAGCCCCCAGAAGCCGGAAGAGGCAAGAACAGATTCTCCCCTAGAACCTCCATAGGGAGAACGGCTGTGTTGGTACCTTGATTTCAGACTTCTAACCCCCAGAGCAGTGAGAGAATAAAACTCTGTTGTTTTAAGCCACCCAGTTGTGGTAATTTGTGGTAGCGGCCCTAGGAAACGAGTACAATTATGATATTACCTGTTTCGGGGGTTACCTGGGCGCCCTACTCTCTCCCACAACACATACTTCATCACGATGATGCTTGTTTCTGCAGCTCACCTGCTGCCTCTCCTGGCAGCCTCCTAGATCTTTCCTCCCACCACCCGCAGGCTCTGGTCTGAGTAGACACCCCTCCTCTGTCTCCCACAGTTCCTTGAACAATCCTCTCTCATTGCTTTTGCCTCATTCTTTTATATGACCTTTCTAGGTCAATCTCCCTGTGAAATTCTAAATCCCTTGGGCCTTATTCATTTTTATAGTCCCTAGACCTGGCACAGTGCTGAGTGCAAAGTGGCTTCTTGGTATTTGTTTCTTGACATGAAGAGCGGTGGATGGCGCTGTTCGGTGGCTGAAGGGGGAGACTCAGGGGTCCTCAAGGTCTCACATCACTGGCCAAAACTCTCTGGATGTGGATAGGTGGTAGCTCCCCTGGTTGAGACGCCACGGACAGGTTTCTCCCCTGTGAAACTGCCACTGCCCCCTGGAGCTTTCTGAGACCTCAGGTCTGGGTACTCCCTTCGGCTTTGTGTCTGCAGAGCTCGTGGTTATTTTCTGCTTGGCTCTTATGTTCTCTCTCTGCTCTCACTTTCCTGGCTCCCAATCAGCCGTGACTCACAACCTCAAATACTGCTCCCTTTTGTCATTATTTTGAGGAGTCGCATGATTTCCCTCATTATCGCCTTCAGGCTAGAACGGGAGCTGGCCTGCAGTGTTTTATTTCCCAGGGCCAAGCTGGGGGGTGTAAAGCAACTGACAAGTTCAATAAGCTTGGGATCATGTTAGTGTTCTAGTAATCTAGTTGCTCTGAGGAGGTGGCGGCTAAACACATAATTGGAAAATAAGGGTTTGGGCTTCAGTCAAGGGGATGATGTTAGAGTCTTTTAAATTCTTCGTCTACAAATTTGCTTTCCAACTCAGACTTCCTGGACAACATTTACAGTCAAATTTAACAGTCTCTCCTAAAATCTGACAGTTTTCTTTCTATTAGGTTCCAAGGAAGGTAGATAATGATTTTGTCCTTTTTAAAAAAAAAAAAAAAATTAGGTAGGGGGACTCCCAGGTGGGGGGGTATGGTTTTATTTTCTCTCCTTTATGCTGTTTAGAAGCCACTGTAATGTTGTAACTATGGAACCTGCTCTGGGGGAGGTTTTAATAATTTATTCACAAAGTGGCTGAATTATTTATTTATTGCTGCCTAACAAAATATCACAAAACTTAGAGGCTTAACACAACAAGCGTGTGTTAACTCACGAAGTTTCTGAGAGTTAGGATAAAGCAACAGCATATTCTGGCTCAGGATGTCTCATGAAGTTGCAGTCAAAATGTTGGTTGAGGCTCCTACAATCTTCAGAAGGGCCTACAATCTTCAGTAGCTGCTTCCAGAAAGGCTTATCATACGCCAGTTGGCTGGAGACCTCAGTTTCTTATCACATAGACCTCTCTACAGGGTTGCTTGAGTGCCTTTATGACACAGTAGCTGGCTTCTCCTGGAGCAAGTGATCCAACAGAAAGAAAGGAAGAAGCCACAAGGCCTTTGATTACCTAGTCTCAGAAGTTACACACTATTCTTTCTACCTTATTCTATTCCTTAGAAGTGAGGCACTATGCCCACGCTTAAGAGGAAGAGAATTAGGCTTCACCTGTTGGAGAAAGTGTCGAAGAATCTGCAGATACATTTTAAACCACCGGAGTACCTTTCCTTCGAATAGCTCCAGAGAATGCAAACAAATCATTGTTACCACCTGGTATTTGAATGTTTTGCTGGGAGATTGCAAGAAACATAGAAGTCTTACATTATAATCATTAGAATAGTGAAAAATGAATAGTATATAATAGTGAAAAAATAATACTTATGAGGATAGGTGTGAGGACACTGTACCACCTTATCTTAGGTCTGGATGTGGGAGGATTTGGGAAGAGTAGAGGATACCATTGACTTCGATCTCATACTTGCTGCTTAACATATACAATATTAAGTAGCTATCTCATTGTGCTCTTTGATTCAACAATTCGACACCAGGTACCATGATAAATGAGACAAAATCCCTGCTTTCAAGGCTGAGAGATAGATGGAAGAGAGCTATCCCAGAAAAAGCCAAACCCAGCACCGATACAGAACCCCACCTGACCATAGATGAGTGAGCCCAGTAGAGACCAGGAGAACCACCCGGCTCAGATATGTTGAACCCTGCAGAAATGTGAGACATTAATATTTATTGTTGTCTGCCTCTGAACTTGTGTGACTGTTTGTTAATCAGCAGTAGTAACTGATCCAAGTTTACAGTGTAGTGGAAAAGGAGAACAGAAAGGCAGATTTTGCAGTGCTATATGATACATATCATAGTCGAAGACTGAATAGGGTGTTCAACAAGAGTGAGGGGGGGGCCCTAAATCTACCTCAGGGTGATCAGGGAATCTGAAGACTTCTGGTACACCTGAATGAAGTCCTAAGGATGAGCGCCAGAGTGGGTTGGAAGACAGGCTGGGGGTGGAAAGCACATCCTTTTTAGGTGACTGCAAGGTCTTAGTAAGCTAGAAAGCAGTTGTAATGGATAGGTTCTAACTGCTGGCAGCCACTGGATTATGAATCACTTCATATGTCCTGCTAAAGAGTTTGCTCTTCATCCTAAAGGATGGTAACCACTGAAGGACTAAAGAGGCATAACATAATCAGATTGATGGCTTATTAAGCCCACCCTGGGAGTTGTGTGGACCCAGGCAGGAATTGGGGTGGCTGGTTGTGAATCTGTTCTCCTCCAGATATGGCCATGGGAAAGAAGGGGGCAGAGGAGGGAGATATTAGGAGGTGGTTCAGACAAGGCTTGGCAACCAATATAATGAGGGGGTGGTACTTGGCTTCAGCTCCAAGGCAGAAAAGTTTGGAAGGGGGCGGTGGTAAGCATTTCAATGTGGGTCATGATGAGTTTGAAATGCCTGTGGGTGAGCTGAAAGGAGGTGTTTAGTAGGCAGGGGAAAAGCAGTTCTGGGCCTCAGAAGAGGAGCCTGCATCAGGCATATACTCTGGAGCATCATCCACATGGAAGCAGTAACTGAAGCTATTACAGGCAAGGTTGGGCTTATGTAGAATGAGAAGCAAACCAAATTTAGTACCTTAGGGAAACACTGATACCTAAATGATGGACAGAGTTAGAGAAACCAAAGGAGGCTGAGAAAGAGAAGCCAGAGAGTGAGAGAAGACACAGAGGAAAGTGGTTTCACATAAAACAAAGGGTTTTGAAGTTGGAGGTTAACAGTACAACATATCACAGGGAGGGAGGAGCATGGAGGATTGAAAAGTATTTTGTTTGTTTTGTACCCAGAAACTCTGATGAGTTTCATGGTGACTTAAGCAAGGATTGAATCAAAGGTCAAGAGGGATGAGAGATATACTGTAAAGAGTAGACAAGGACATGCAGACAACAATGGATATTTACTACTGCTCAGTAGGAGAACCATCCGTGGTCTCTTGGTTGCAGCTCTAACTTCAGCCATGGACAGGGAGAGAGTTCTGTGTAGGCTTTGACTCACTTCAAGCAAACAGCATCTTGCCTCTGGTATGTACTTTGAATTTTTCTTTCTGTCCAGGGCTTTTCCAATACCATGGGCCCTAGTGAGAACTTGCTCAGCCCTGTACACGTAAGCTTGGGAGTATGGGGGAATTAACACCTCTGTGAGAGAATTAATAATCATCCCCCCATGGGGATGCAATGTCCACTGACAGATGAATGGATAAAAAGAATGTGGTATCTATATGCAATGAAATATTATTCAGCCATAAAAAAGAAGGAAATTCTGCCATTTGTGACAACAGGCAAGGTGCTTGAGAACATTATGTTAAATGAAATAAATCAGACAGAGGAAAACAAGTACTGTATGATCTCATTTATATGTAGAATCTGAAAAAAAATTCAGAGTAACAGGGAGTAGAATGATGGTTGTCAGGAGGTGGGGGAAATGGGGAGATTTGGTCAAGGGTACACATTTCCAGTAAGTTCTGGGGATCTAATATTCAGCATGGTGCCTATAGTTAATGATTCTGTGTTTTACATTTGAAAGTTGCTAAAGAAGAAAATTTTAAACGTTCTTATTTTAACAGCACTCCACCCGGTCTTAACGGTTAACTTGCTTTAAGCTATGGACTCCTTGCTTCGAGTCCCTAAGACCGAAATACCTTGATCTATCGCAGAACTGACCTTCTTTCCTTGAAGCTGGCCTAGAGGAGTGAAGAACCAAACTCTCCCAGAAGATAAGTCCTGACCACATTCAAAAACAGCTACTCCAGATGCCAGCAAATCTGTTCAGGGTCCAAACAACATACGACTAACCGCCTGGGCACCTGCTTCTCCTGCATGGAGCTCCCTTCTCTATTCCTGTGCCTTCCCCTTGAAAACCCTTGGTCTTTGGGACATTTGTCCACCATCTTCCCAGGTGGCTGCCTTCCTGAATAAAGCAAACTCTCCTTTCCCACCCTCACTAGTCTCCTAAGTACTGATTTTTAAGCAGTGAGCAGCTGAACCTGAGTTCTGAGCCGGTTCTCTGGTAAAACCACACACCCCAAAACTGTAATTACCTGAGGGGACAATGTTATTTAATCTTATTGTGGTAACCATTTTGTAATATAAATATGTAGCAAATCATCCCCTTGTACACTTTTAACACAATGTTATATGTTAATTATGTATAACTGAGTAAAGTTGGTGGCAGGGGGCGGGGGGGGGGGAATGCCTGCCTCTCGTCTTTAGAGTGGACAATTCTGAGAGGGATTCTGTAAACTTCTCACAGGTCAAATGGAATTGAGCTTCATTACCAGGAGTGGTGCTGTTGACAACACATGCTCATATTGGCCTTTCTTCCACAGATCCCTCACTTGGGCTCCCTGGGATCATCTCTCAAATAAACTACTTGAATCTAAGTCCATCTCTCAGACTCTGTTTAGGGGAGAATCTAAATTAAAAAGAAAATTGTTTACAATAAAGATTTAAGATAAATATATAGGTATCAAGAGATACTCACCCACTGCGCTCCCTCTCCTTAGCTGCTTAGGTGGCCATGTTTTGCATAACATGACCTTACCCTCCCACAATAGCTAATTGAACCAAGGGTAACTGAGCTCAACCAATCCAAACACACTCTGGTCAGCAACCTATGATGTTGCTGTTATGAACATAGGGGAGGAGCTAATTGGATTTCCTTTTTTGGGAAACTAAAATATATCCAAAAAATTGACTAAAAAATATCTCCAGCATGAAGTAAGCAATGAGAGCAGAAGCTGAAAGGTGGAGATGGATGGGGGGAAGGGGGAAAATATGGTAGGAACATTATGAGAGAACAAAAGCAGTGAGCTAGGGGCACCTGGGTGGCTCAGTTTGTTAAGGGTCCAACTCTTGATTTTGGCTCAGGTCATGATCCCAGTGTCATGAGGTCGAGCCCCACTCTGTGGGGAGTCTGCTTGTCTCCCTCTCCCTCTGATCCTCCTCCACCTCTCTCTCATGCTCACTCTATCTCTAAAATAAATAAATAAATCTTAAAAAAAAAAAAAGGTAGAAATGGAGTTTCCCTGGGGCTCATAAACAAGAGGAAGAGAGGAGTCCCGTGTTCTCCTTGACTTTTTTTTTTTTAAGATTTATTTATTTGAGACAGAGGGTGAGAGAAAGTGCGCACAAGTGGAGTGGAGGGACAGAGGGAGATGGAGAGGGAGAAGCTGACGTCCTGCAGAGCAGACACGGGGCTTGACCCCAGGACCCTGAGGTCATGACCTGAGCCCAAGGCAGACCCTTAACTGACTGAGCCACCCAGGCGCCCCTCCATAGTCAGAGTGACCAGAGGGCGATGCCTGTGGGGAGGAAGTGTGCTGATCCCGTCATTCACCCTCCCAAGCCAACACCTTTCCCTTCTCTGCCCTGTCTGCATCTGGCAGGCCAACTGGTGTTTTGTGGGTTATTTTGGTACAAAAAGTAGTTTTATTAAAGCACAGGACAGGACCCGTGGGCAGAAAGAATTGCCTGGCAGGGCAACTTGTGTGAACTTCACCTCCTCCCTTCCGCCCGGCTCCTGGTGGGGTTCAGCTCGTGGGAAGCATCAGAAAGGCCAGGGATCAGAAAGTGGGAGGGGAGGGAAACTGTGGTGTTTTATCTCCAGCTTCCTTCTACCACGGTGCCATAATTTAGCACCATCTTCAGCCAGGCAGTCTTCTCCATGTAATCCAGCCACCCTTTCCATGTTCAGGGAACTGGACCCTTCCCTCACGTCCTTGGAAGTACAGATGGGAAGGGTCCCTCACTGAGGCTAGTCCCAGGGGGCTGCACTCTCCCTCCTGGTTTCCCTAAACCTGCCCACACCTTCGTAAATAGTCCCTATTATTAATAGTCCCTCTAGGAGCCTGACTGATGTGGGAAAACAGTACAACAGAGGAGAGGGACAATCTTGAAACTGGAGGGACAGGAAATGCAAATAATTTGTGCCTGATAATTACAGACTGCCAAGCTGCACTACTCCAGGAAGCATTTTCACATTGGGAAGCATTTTTCACATTGTGAACTATGCTTCTGCTGACAACTGCACTTTTCTCTTAAAATAAGGTAAAGTCATGCTAAGAGAAAGGAGGTAAAAGGGTAGTGCAGGAGGGGTTCCTTTATATCTGAAAGACCCCAGCAGCCGAAGGGAGAGCCAGATGAAGTAGCTTGTTGTTTTTACAACCATTTCAAAACTTCTGGTTGAGGTATAATGTATAGCCCATAAAGTGCAAACATATCATATTACATAGTTCAGTGCATTTTTGCAAACTGAACACACTCATGTAATCAGTACCCATGTCGAGAAAGAGGACTTTGTGTCCTGGTTAACTCACTAACCCTTTACCCCAAGGGTACCCACTATGCTAACTTCAAACACAATGGATTAATTTATCCTGTCCTTAAATTTTATATGCATGGAATCAAGTATGTTCTTCATATTTGGCTTCTTTCATTCTACATTGAATTGGTATGGTTTATGCATGTCGCTACATGCAAGAGCATTTAGTTGTAGTTTGCTCATTCTTGTTGCTGTATGTACTACATGTGTAAACAACCATAATAGATTTCTCAATTCTATTGTTAATGGGCATTTAGGTAAATTCCAATTTGGGGCTATTATGACTATTTCTACTATGAACATCCTTGTATGTATGTGTCTTTCGGTGAACAAAAGTACACATTTCTGTTAAGTAGATACTTCGGAATGGGATTGCTAAATCTTAGTGTGTGTACTTTTGTAGATACTGCCAAATGGTTTTCCTGAGTGGTAGTACCAATTTACACTGCCACCTGCTGGGCATGAGAGTTCCAGTGGGACCATACATTTTTATTGGCATCAGTCCAGGTAATTGTGTGATTTTTAACCTGTGTTCCCCAAATCCCAGGCACGGGGGTAATCAGGCAGAGGGCTACATTGGTCCAGAGTTTGGGGTTTGTAGTCCAAGGTTGAAGGGCAGAAAATTGAAGTTGCCGACATGAAGTGGAAAGCGTCGTGCCCCGGGGCTCTTGCCAACATCGGAAGCTGGAGTTATTGATAGCTTAAAAGAAGGAACTAGAAGTTTAGATGAGTTTGAAGGGCATGGGGAGAGTTGTAAGAAGATGAGAGAAGAGAGGTGTGAAATATTTTGGTCAGAGAATGAGTTTGGAGAAATGTTGGATGAGTTGGGACTAAAGATGAGAACAACTTGAAAGAAAGTAGCTTCAAGCTAGAGAAACTTGTAATCAGGGTCACCTTGACACCAGCCATGAGAAGAGAGGAGGGTCAAGGAACACAGGTGGGGTTATTTCGAGAAGATGAAAGAGAAGTAGCCTGCAAGAGGCTCGCCCTATGTCCTCCAGTCTTCCAGTCACTATTTCTATTTAAAAGTTCCCTTTTATATTTCTTTCTTGTTCCCTTTAACTAGTTACATCACTCCCGCCCCCATTTTCTTCTGTTATCACTTTGCCCGAATTGCTCGACTTTATCTTCTTTGGTGTCCCTTTTTCCTTTTCTTCCTCCTCATGCTGAACTTTCTGGCCCTCTGCCTCTGGGTCTTGAGGATTCAAAACGACAACAACAGCAACAAAAAGCAAAAACAAGTCTTCCTTATTACTCTTCTGCTATCGTCTAAAACCTTGGCTCGAGGTCCCCCAGCGGTTGTGTGAGGGGAAGTAGTCTGTGCAGAGATCACTACACTCTTCCCCCAACCCCCCGTGACTTGCCACCATGAGCAGCATTTTAGCCGAGATTGTGGAGATTGAAGCCAAGATGGTTCGGACTCAAAAGAACAAGGCCACAGCACACCACCTAGGGCTGCTTAAGACTCGCCTTGCTAAGCTTCATAGAGAGCTCATTACCCCAAAAGGTGGAGGTGGTGGTGGACCAGGAGAAGGTTTTGATGTGGCCAAGACAGGTGATGCTCAAATTGGGGGTGTGGGTTTTCCATCACTGGGGAAGTCAACACTGCTTAGTAACATGGCAGGGGTATATTCTGAGATAGCAGCCTATGAGTTCACTACTCTGACCACTGTGCCTTGTGTCATCAGATACAAAGGTGCCAAGATCCAGCTCCTGGATCTTCCAGGTATCATTGAGGGTGCCAAGGATGGGAAAGGTAGAGGCCATCAAGTCACTGCAGTGGCCTGAACATGTGACTTGATCTTGATTGTTCTGGATGTCCTGAAACCCTTGGGACACAAAAAGATAATTGAAAATGAGCTGGAAGTCTTTGGCATTCAGTTGAACAGCAAACCCCCCAACACTGGCTTTAAAAAGAAGGATAAAGGAGGCATTAATCTCATGGCCACTTGCCCTCAGAGTAAGCTGGAATGCTGAAACTGTGAAGCGCATTCTGGGTGAATACAAAATTTACAATGCTGATGTGACATTGCGTAGTGATGCCACAGTGGATGACCTCATCAACGTGGTAGAAGGAAACTGAGTTTACATCTCTTGTATCTATGTGTTGAATAAGACTGATCAGATGTCCATTGAGGAATTGGATATCATCTATAAGGTGCCTCACTGTGTACCCATCTCTGCCCATCACTGCTGAAATTTTGATGACCTCTTGGAAAAGATCTGTGACTACCTGAAACTAGTGAGGATTTACACAAAATCCAAAGGCCAGTTGCCAGATTATACATCCCCAGTGGTGCTGCCTTACTCTAGGACTACGGTGGAGGATTTCTGCATGAAGATTCATAAAAATCTTATCAAAGAATTTAAATACACTCTGGTCTGGGGTCTGTCTGTGAAACACAATCCTCAAAAAGTGGGTAAAGATCATACATTGGAGGACGAGGATGTCATTCAGATTGTGAAGAAATGAAACCTTCTCCTCTACCCATGTGCTTGGCCAACCATAGCAGCTTTTCCCATGACCAGACACCCTACCCCAAACCCCTTCGAGCTTTGGCAGCCAGTGGATCAGGATTCAGGGGAGGGAGATGAGGGGATCCAAGCTGGAATTTTGTCTTAACTTGGTGTCACCTTGTAAATTCAACTGCATAAAGGACCTGGTAGGCCATCCAAAAAAAAAAAAAAAAAAAACCTTGGCTCCACCACCAATATTTAGAACTCCATTTTGCCATCTATTCTATAGTTTGCCTTTTCTATTTGTCCTCAAGTTATTCGGGAACAGTGGCTTTAAAGGTTTTATTTGTTTGTTTGCTTGCTTTGCATTTTCTTTTTTACCACTGGAAGCTCCTTCAAACAAAATCTCAGTTGAAATCCTATATATTGAGCAGGGAAATGTGGAGCTGTTGTTATGATGTGACTGATGTTCCCTAGGGTTGAGCAGTATGCCACCTGTACAACTCTATGCAGTGAATGTCAGACATTTCTTAAACATACCTTCAGATTCTCTTATCCCTGTCTCTTATTCCAGCCACAGTAGTGGCAACCAGTTTTATGCAGACTTCAACCAGCCTCATAAAAGTATGAACTGTTGGTACCCACTTCAGCCCCACCTCTCACTTCTGCCCTAGAACTTCTTCTTTCTCCTCGAGAAGAGCCCCTTGACCTACACGTGCACAACCCAGAAGTACAGGGGAGTTAAGGCGCTGTCCCATGACTGTGCTCCACCAAAGGGAGATGGAAGCAGCTGGGTAAGTCTCCTTTCTTGCTCCAGAAAGATGGTCCTGATGTGCATTTCTCAAGATTTCTCAGCTGCCTCATGGGAATTAAACACCCAGGTGCCTATAGCATTAGCTAACTCTATTGTGCATTCTTGAATTAGCTCTCCCTCCTTCAGCATTTCCCTCTCCCGCCACTCATCCCTGCTCCCTGGAGTCACACTCCCAGATTAACTACTTAGAATTCTGCCTCTGTCTCAGGCTTTGTTTTCTGAGGAAGCAGCTGTTAACACCCCCTAACTCAACCCCCTGGGGGTGGGGAAAAGCACTTCCAAGGCACTCGGGTGATTTTTCGTCACTTGAAGTGATTGTTCTGGAAGAAAGTTAAGTTGAGACAGTTAGTAGGGATATCTTGACTGAAGAACTGCTCATTATTCTTGGAGCTGAATACGTTATTTGCATTTTAGATGCATACATCAAAGTTCAGCGGGCAGAAATTGAAATGGGCCATTGTCATGGTCGAATCAATAGGTGTGGAAAACAAAGTGGATTTCAGTGGAGGGGTATAAAAGCTCTAGCCCCTTAGAGAATCTACTTGGCCTAGATTGGAGTTTTGCCTTTAATAACAAATGAGAATATGGGTTTAGGTCTCTAGGGCTTTCTATCGGCACAGCCCCTGAAAGTTTAAAAACACACACCATTAGCGCTTGTCTCATCTTTCCTAAACTGGCGGTTGTCACAGTTCCTTTAAAGAAGTAAGACAGTGCCTGGGAAGACAGCAGTCACCTCCCACATCCCCACTCCCCCAGACACCCAGGATACATCTTGTGTATACTTAAGCTGTCTCTGACACACATAAGTTCTTTTTCATCCCTGAGTAATCAGTCTTTTTTATCCTCTTAGCAAAGAGAACGGTATATTTTTGCACAGAAAAGATTGGGAGGAAAGGAAAATAAAAGAAAGCCCTCTCCCCCAAGAAATATCCCACAAAATTCCCAAAAAATAGCAACAAATGAAAGATGGCAAGGAAAAACCACAGAGGCTTCTAGAATGAGGGTATTTGTCAAGTGCTGGTTGAGGATGCAGTTCTACTTGGAACATTTTGAAATTGTTTTTTTCAAATTCTGTTGTTTAGGGGTTAATGATGGTGCTGAAGCTCTATTGCTTTGAATAGGAGGGATTAGTTTCTCTATTTCAGGATTAAGGTCAGTCTTATCATCTTCAGGCTGCCACATCTTGTCAGCAATCCTCAATCCTACAATCATTCTGCTCACGGTTCTCAAATCCTCCCTTGGGCTGCTGGCCCTACTGAGCCCTACACTTTCTGTTTTAAATATTACTAAAAGGGAAGGCTATTAGCATGAGTCTACTCTAAGACACATGGAGAGCTCACCCTAACCTTTTGTTTCCATGAGATTCTTTTTTTTTTTTAAGATTTATTTATTTATTTTCAAGAGAGAGAGAGAAAGAGAGCACACAAGCAGGAGGGGCAGAGGGAGAGGGAGAGAGAATCTCAAGCAGACTCTGCACTGAGTGCAGAGACTGATGTGGGGCTTGATCTCACGACCCTGAGATCACTACTTGAAACCAAGAGTCAGATGCTTAACTGACAGCCCCACTCAGGAACCCCATTTCCATGAGATTCTAAAGACACAGAGGAGAGAAGTAGAACTCCACAGGCCTCTTTGAGGTAGTGGTAGCATGATCGTAAAGATTGCCATATTATTCACCCTTCTCTTTGCAATATGACTTTGAAACTTTTCCCAATAAGAAGTGGAGTATATTTCCCCATATTTTGAATTTGAACTGGTCCTGTCACCAGCTTTGGCTGATAGAATATGGTAGAAGCAGTGAGCCTAGAAGAGGTTTTGCATGCTTCCACTCTTTCTGACTTTGCCATGAGAAAAAGTCCCGGCTGACCTCCTGGAGAATGCGATACTACACCATCTGCCAACTCCCAGAAGCTAGGCTGCCCAGCTGACCTGTAGTTGACCATTGTCATGTGAGGAAGCCAGCCAAGACCAGACTCCCAGCCAAACCTAGCTCAAAATGCCTAACTGTAGCACTGCAAGCTAAATAAACATTTATTGTTTTAAGTCACCATGTTTTGGGAGCAGTTGGTTACAAAGCAGTAGAAAACTTACAGAGGGTTCCAGCCTCCACCATATTCTTTGGATCCTTTGTCTAGTTGGCCTTATTATCATTAATAGTATTGGCAGCTGTGAAAACAATGCGTAATATTAGTAGAACTGTAGAGGGTAAACTCATTTGGGAATAATTCCTATTTTGGACATGAGAAATGGCAAAAGCAGTATTAATGCTCTTGACTTTAATGACCTTTGGATAGACATTAGAAAGACTGGTTAAACTTCAGTGGTGAAAAATTTAGAGCACATTTCTCTACAGCAGTGTCTTGGGGGAGATGCTCAGAAGCTGGCATGGATCTCATGAGAATGTATTGTCTGAGGTAAGGCTTTCCCAGAAGCAGACCCTGAGACAAGGATTTCAGGGGAAGTAGTTTATTTGAGAAGAGATTCCAGGAAACACAAATAATGAGGTGGGAAAGAGAGAAGAAAAGACAGCCAATAAATAGTGATAAGTACCAGGCAAGGTACCGTGTGAGGAACTGGAGATTGATTCTGCTGGGGGAGCTCTGGCAGACAGTGTAGAACACACAGCTCAGAGCTACCCCAACCTGGGGCCAAGGAAACTGGGCATCTATCTACTCATCAATCCCCATCCACCCTTGGTTAAGGACTGCTTCCCAGGGCATTAAAACTTTAGCAGTTCTGGTGTTCTCTGTCCCAAGACAGAGAATTTGCAGTGTTCTTCACTGCAAACGGCATTTTGTGAGTAGAGGTAAGTGCTCAAGAGGATATGGGCACAGCACTAGCAGTGTCTAGTAGAAGGACGATGGGCCACATTTTTCTGAGTTGCTTGTGGAGACAGTATCATGAACTTAAGGCAGGAAGCCCCCTGAACAGAATGGTTTTGAAGCTGTATTATGGCAAGAGGCTGGAGGAGCTAAGGATGGTGAGATGGTGTGTGGGAAACATCACCTGAGATTGGGACTCTGGAATAGTTAGATACCTGGAGCTTTGGCAACTCATCCTGGAAATAGCTGCGGGCATTGGGGTTAACTGACTTGTTAATGGTTTACTTTTCTTTAATTTCCTTGTTCTCCAAAGTCTCCTACATTCTAGGAGATAGATTTGAGTTTCCAAATCCTAGATGGAGAACTTGAGATATATGACTAACTTGCTTGAAGGTAAACTAGTATGTCAGTGATTGTATGAAGAGCACCCAGAGCAAGAATTCCTAAATCTTGGACCTTGAAGTCAACACTTTCTCCTCTCCTAAGACAATTTAACTTGATCATTCCTTGCACACTGTTTGTTTCATCTTGTGGACTTGCATCCTTCTTCTCTGAGCCAAGGAGTTTGCAAGTTTCTTCTGGACAGTCTGGGAAATAGTTAAAACTGGTGTTGACTGAGTTGCCAAGGAGGAACTCCAGGATTACTAAATGATAAGATATAGTTTGTACGTTTGTTTTCTCATTCCCAACCCCTGCTTCTTAAAGGAATTCACTCTGGACATATCACTTTGTTTACTCCAAGCCTTGAAGAATTCTCTACTTAAACTTCACTTATCTGTGAGGTCTTCCCCAATCATTCTATCTTAAATAATACCCTGTCCGCTTTCTGCACTCTTTTTCCCCTTCATTGCTTACATTTCTGTGTGACACGTACTATCTAATATACTTCATTTTTGACTTGTTGGTTTATCTATCTCCCCCAGCTTGAATATAAATTCAATGAATGCTTGAGAATTTTCCCTGTTCCCTCTGCTGCCTCTTCCCCTCCCCCTGCCCCATGTACTCCCAATACTCAGAGCAGGGCCTGGCGTAGAAGCTCAATAAATATTTCATGAATGAATGAAAGAATGAATCAAAGGGTCACTCAGACTTTTGGCTAAGAAATCCAGTACATTTGTCTTTGCTGCTCTTTGTGAAGCCAAATATCTCCTGGAGTTTCCTGGCTGCTTGAACTGAGAGAGGCACAATCCTGGATTTATCTTCCAGGCTTCCCTATAGCTTTGGAAGTACACATCTGGTTTGAATCACACCTACATTACTTATTAGCTGAGAGGTCTTGTTCAAATAAACTATTAATTTCTTCTTCTGCACAATGGGCTAATAATCCCCACTTTGTAGCATTTTTAGGAGAGTTTAACTGAGTCAACATAAATAAGGCACTTAACACAGTACCTGGCATGTAGTAGATGATCACCAAGTATGAGTCTTCTTCCTTTTCTCTTAATTTCAAGTGCAGTCATCAATTGTCTGGCCAATCAGTGACACAAAGATCGGGAAGGTTGGTCAAAGGAGATGCTGAGGGAGGATGTGAAAGAAGGAAAACTGAAACTAGAAATGGAGAGGCAGGCAAGAGAAAAGGACTCTGCTCCTAGGACCTGGGACCACCTTTCACTTTCTGGTTGTTTGTAGAAGGGCCATGGATGAGGCGGGCCGAAGATTTAGCCTTTCCCCAATCGTTATATTTCTAATGTACTTCCTGAGTTGGTTCCTACCCAGAGCTGATTCATTCCCAGGGAATATGTCTTCTTTTAGCCAAAAGGAACTGACTGCAGAAGAGTTGAGGCTGGACAAACTCAATTATCCAAGGAAATGGGTTTCAGAATGAATTATGTGGTGAGCCTTAAAGCAAAATGCTTGTATCTCGATTATCATGTATCCAGTATGGAGTTTTAATTACTCATACAATGTGGAAACACACCTCACTGAGAGGAGATGGAATTTGGGAGAGAATTTTCTAATATGACCCATATGTTGACCCCTTAGCAACTTTGACATATGTAGCATATTTATCCACTTTCTCCGTCTTCTAGCATGCTCTCTACTACTCTTTCAAGAAGAAATGTATTGTTATAGTTGTTCCTCAGAATAACTTCCCTGAGCATCTGGGTATATCTAGAACTGATTCTGAGGCTTGGGAAGAGGGTGAAGAACTGCAAACAGTTATTGAGAATGACGTTTGTCATCCCCATTTCCACTCCTTAACTTCTGTAGCAAACCTCCATAACTGCTTTTGGGGATGAAATTATCTGGTGGCCAGCCAAGGCAACCAGGACAAATTCATCTGTATCGCTATTATGGGATAGAAGAAGGAGACAGAGAAGGAGATGGAGGTTAGGGAGGTGATGGTGGTGTTAGTGAATGTGGTGGTGAGGGAGGTGATGGTGGTGATGGTGAAGGTGGTGGAGGAGGTGAAGTTGAGGGCATTGGTGGTGGTGGCAGGGGATGGAGGTGATGCTGGTGACTGGGAAGATGGCAGTGATAAAGATGGAGATGCTGAAGATATTAGGTAAGAGGAGGGAGAGGTGGCAGAGGAAGAGGAGAGGGGAAGGTGGTGATAATGAAGGCATTAGTAGCAGTGGTGGAGGTAAGGCTGGTACAGGTGCTGGTGGAGATGATGGTGGGGGAAGTGTTGGCTTAGTAGTGACAGAGGCAGTGATGGCAAAAATGGTGATGTCAAAAGAATTGAAAACAGGTCTACACAAAAACTTGCACATGAATGTTCACAGCAGCATAACTCATAATAGCCAGAGAGTGGAAACCATCCAAATGTCCATCAATGGATGAACAGATAAACAAAATGTGGTATCCACACCATGGACATTATTTAGCCATAAAAGGGAATGAAGTTCTGTTATATGCTACAAGATGGATGGACCTTGAAAACATTATGCTAAGTAAAAGAAGCCAGACACAAAGCCATCACGTCCTGTATAATTCCATTTATATGAAATGTTCAAATAGGCAAATCTATAGACAGACATAAATTAATAGTTGCCTATGGCTGGTGGAAGTGGGATGGGAGTGACTGCTAATTGGTATGGGGTTTATTTTTGGGGGTGTTAGAAATATTCTAAAATTTGATTGCGCAAATCTGTGAGTATACTGAAAACCATTCAATTATATACTTTAAATGGGTGAATTGTATGGTATGTCAATAAAGCTGTTAAAAAAAAGTGAGGGCAGCAGTGGTGTGGTTGTGGAGGGTTCACTTTTGCTGGTGGGACTGGATTTTGGGGAGAGGAAGGAAGAGTTGATTGATACCTGATATACCTAAATCTAGGTAGGGTCAAGTCTGAGTAGCACAGATTTTTTCCATAGACGTTTTCTTTTATCTTCTGGAAAAATGTCTTTTCTCCCATAGCCAACACTGAATCCACACACAAATATTTCTGAAACAGATGATAAAAATCAAGCCAAGTGTCACCTGCCATTGGAATTGTGTCTAAAATGTTCATCTTTGTTTTTTCCACACAGTGTTCTCAGCGCACAGAACTGGCTTCTGAGGAGCAATGGGATGGAGTGGCCAGGCTTCCTCTTCTCATGTGAGTGCAAAATCAGACGGAGTCCATAAAGAAATTAAAGCAGACATCTGGGGTCTATAATTTTTAATAATTTTAAACTAGCTACAAAATGTCAATCACTTCACAAACCGACAGAGGAGACAGGAGGAATTTAATATTACATGCTGTAATGATATCTATTTCACAGTTTATCTATATTTCATTCATTTATATTATTTTTTAAAGATTTCTTTATCAGCTACTAAATATCAGCAATTTGGTGTGCATAGCTCTAGATTAAGCAACAGAGAATTGTACTGATAACAAACCACAGGGGGAAATGGTGATTAATAAGAGTCAGCCTTATAAAATTTACATCTCCACACTGTTTCACAGCAAGATTGCTTTCTCCAAAACATAGCCTTCAAAAGCAGCAAACAAATCCTATATTACATTCATTTGACATAGTTCAGCCAAACGTCTATTTTGCTGGAAATGATTAAATGGTGAGTGTGTCAAATCCATCTTTTTTTTAAATTCTTTTTTTTTAAAAAGGATGATCATGGTTAGTAAGTCTATATATTGACAGAAAGAAAGTGACACTACTTCAGTTTTGCTGGTAGAACTTAATCTTGACAGTGTCTCAATACTGAGCATGCTTTGTTGTTGTTTCGTTGTTTCTGTTGTGTGTGTATGTTTTTTCTCATCAGTATGCTACTGTCATGGAAAGATTTTGTTTAAGTAGGAATCTAAAAATCTATTTAGTTCTCATGCATAAATGCATAAATCACATCACTTTTAGTGCAATGCCTGTAATGTAATTCCACATTGTCTAATCATGAAATCATAAAGACAGACGACAACCATGAGGAACCAAGGACAGCAAATTTTGAGAGTTTCAGAACCTGACACTCAAAGAAAGGAGAGTGGCAGTAGCTCTGTGGAATGTCACAGTTTTACAAGAACAATACTGTGTATTGAAAGAATCAACAGCACGTTGAGCATTCCTAAATTGTTGTCATTCAGCAAACACCACTGAGGAGAGAAAAGGAAAAATGAAACCCAAGACATCTTATGTAGGGAGTTAGAGCCACCAAATGACTACTATATACAACCTTTGGAAAGAAAGAGACTCAGGAAGAACAAAAGACACATAATAGTTTGGGGAAGCTGATGAACGATACAAGACAACATTCACAATGGGGGTGGACTGATGTGTGTATGTGTGCAGACCTACTAGGTAATACAATGAGAAAAGCACGAAGGTGCTATCTTGCCCAACAGCATTTGAAAGAGAACACAGGTGGGCACATTTAACCACTCCCCAGCATCTTTGTTGCACGTTGGTTGGCCTCATCAATTCTGGTTTTGTTGGAATCAGCCTAGAAAAGGGGGAAGAAAACAAAACTCAGGTTACCTTTGAACATTCTGTTCTTCCTTCTGTGTCTATTCAAATGCCCCCTTCTTGAGTGAAGGCATCTTGAAACTTCTCCTGTCAGAATTGACCCTCTCTTCTTTTGTGATCCCAGAACCATTGCTTGTGGTTCTACTTGGACATGATCATAGAAGCTCCATCTTAGTACTCATGACTGTTTCACCCTACCAGAGTGCATCCTTTTGAGGACAGGGTTACATCACTTATCTTTCTATCCTGGAATGACACCCAGTGATGTTATGAAAGGCATTCACATCTGTGGATTGAGTTTAATTACCACCACTTATACAGTTAGGTTCAAATCATGGCTAACCAGTGTCACTTCGGGCCAATTACACAACATCTTGGGGCCTTGGCTTTCTTGTCTCGAAGCTGGGACAAAAAAGAATCCTGCTAACAAGCATGAATGTCTATTATATCCAGTTCATTCAACCTTGACATCAAGATTGATATTAACTATGAGGAGTATATTATTATTAATTCATTTTTCCAAATGAGGAAATCAGGCAGCCTGGAGTCAGAATCCACACTAGTAATCATCATGTTAATCATTATAGTACTTAGGTCTGCTGTGAAAATGAAATGAGTTTGTACATAAAATGTGCTTGGAATAATTTTTTGCAAAGATTAAGTGCTCAATATATTTTATCTTGCAATTATTGTTACTGGGTGAAAATCTGACTTGTTTTCGGGATGTTTAATAATTTTAAGTTCCATTTTTGAAGACTCACTCCCATGGAGTTTGACAATGGCATGTTTGTTTGTTTGTTTGTTTGTTTATTTATTTATTAAGTAGGCTCCACACCCAACTGGGGGTTTGAACTCATGACCCCAAGATCAAGAGCCACATGCTCTACTGACTGAGCTAGCCAGGTGCCCCTTATCTTTGGCTTGTTTTAACAAGAGCACTTTTACCATAATTTTGTGCCTTGACTGATCTCACTGCTTCAATTACCTTTTGCTGTATATGCAGCATGAAACCCAGAGTTGCTACCAGGATAGACTTTTAAAACCCAGAAAATGAACTATTCCCAACACCACTGAGAAAGGTATGAGTGAGCAAGCAAGAGGCAAAGATGAAGATTCTGTTTAGGCTGTTGTTTTGTCTTATCATGATTGGTGATGATGTCTGTCCTCTCTAGCCTGGAAAGAGGAACACAAAGCTGAGAGGCAGTGTAGGGAAACTGAACTGCTTTTTTATCGACCTGTATTTGTTCAATGATTACTGATTTTGCATCTTCTATGGTGCTTGGTACTTTCCAATCTCCACCAAACTGGATCTTCTTTATTTAGTTTAATTGTGAATTCCCAGCACATTTAGAGTTATCTATATTCAACTAGAAATTTGCCAAGTTAAAATAGAAATATTGCTAGATTATTCATTATTCTGAATTATCTGGCAATGGTTTCCTACCATCTGTTTGGATAATCAAAAGTTGACTTTCAAAACAAGTTAAGATAGAGCATTAATTTTCCTTGATTGTTTTGATCTATAGATTCATATTTTGGACCTTAGGTCCCTGATTTAGAAAATAGGTATTCTCTCCAATTTTACTTGGCTCTTAAATCTCCTCTCTTTAGCTATAAATTCTACCAGAAATAATGATACTTTGGTGCAAAGGAAAATTCTAGGCTCAGAGCAATGTGAAATGTTTCTGCAGATTGAATTATGCTATTTTTTCAGACTGAATACTAAGGAAAACGCAAATGGGGGAAATCATTAATTTAAAAATGGATGGCATGTCTGGAAGCAAGCAATCTAGAAACTCTTGCATTAAGAATATACTGGTGAGCATTCACCTGATGGTGAAAGGGGATATTTTGAAGTAGAGCATGAGGTTATTCTCTGGACATCGTCAAAGAATCCAAAGCAGACCTATGTTCACTGAAGATCTGTGATTTCTACCTAAATTTTCTCTGAAGCATATCAAAATTCAAGCCCATATACCTTATGCAATAGGTACTATATCTTTATTATATAACAGAAATAGCATCTTTTAGGAACAAATCCTGAGGTAATCTCCTTTTAGATGTCTCCCTGGTATTTGGAGAAGGCCTCTGTGTTCATTCTTTTATATGCTTTAGGACTGTGTTTATGGAATATAGCCCACCCCAGTTTTCATATTTCTATTTAGAGAATCTTAAGCTCACTGGCATACCCAAGATATGCCACATGATTTGCCCTTGTGAGAAAGCAAGGATGATTCCCACAGAGCCACTAAGAGAGTTAGAAGGAGATCATTAGCCCACCCTTCTGCACACTCTGGAAATCTCAACTTCAGACCATGGCAGGTAGCTTTTAGGCCCCTGCTCAGAATTCCAGAAGTGGATGCTTATTACCCTACATGGTAGCCCTGTTCTCATCCAAGGTTTGAACTGTTCCCTTATTATCTTTCAGATGAAGAAATCAGGTCAGGAAGCTGGTGAGCAAGGAAATGCCACTGGAACTCAAGGTCTTAGTTTTCAAATGCTGTGTTTCCTCATTGATAGGAGAATTCAAAGGAATGTTAAAGCTTCAGCCTCACTGTATTTCAACGTGTGTGTGGCATCTACCACTGACAACTTTAAATTGAAGTTTGAACATTACTACTTCCTGAACAACATAAAGAAGCTAATACAACTTGCCCCATTCTAGTTTTCTGAAAGAATTGTACCATTTCAACCTTAGAAGACTGTATATATATATATATACCTTAAAGCAGAAAGCAAAGTTTTTAAATAGACAAAGTAATTTCTTGACAGTCCATGGGGATGTATTAAAAATTACATTGTTTTGGACTTCCAAAACTTTACAATCAATCCAAGTGATGAGAGAGGACCATGATTGATGGGGTAGGGTAAAGGTTGTTGTTGGGGGCCATGGGAGAATATGGGAGAAACATCAGAAGATTCCCTTTATTCGTTTTATTTTTTAAGATTTCATTTATTTATTTGAGAGAGAGAGTGTGAGGAGGAGAAGGGGCAGAGAGAGAGAGAGAGAGAGAGAGAATCCCAACTAGACTCTGTGCTGAGCATGGAGCCTGATGCGGGCTCAATCCTAGAACCCTGAGATCATGACCTGAGCTGAAACCAAGAGTTGGATGCTCAACCGACTGAGCCACCCATGTGCCCCAAGATTCTTTGTATTCTTAGACTGTGAGTTTAATTTACTCTTAGATATGCAAGAGACCTTTGAATACTGTTTCCTATGATCAGAAGTGAGAACTTAACATGAGACAGGTGGAAATCTGTTAAAAACTGTGCAGCTCATATAACATGTATCATTTGTGGCGATGCTGGGTTGAAATGGACTCTCTCTAATCATGTTCAGATTCTGATTTTGGAGCTAAGATAAAGGCTAGTTATTCAAAGGCAACTAGACCCCTCTCTCACTTCTTAAACAATTCAGCACTTAAAGAATGATACAAACCATAACGGCTATTTCCCATCCACTTGCCTGACTCCAATTACACATCATGGCTGCATACGTTTTTGCCCTTTAGTAAATTGGGCCCAAAATGAAAGGTTTTCCCTAGAGAAGAGAACTAGAAATGAAAAGTGGCAGAATTAAGATGCCACTTGCCTTTCCAAGAACACTTTTTGGTGCTGAAAGTCCTACTCTATCAATAAAGATTTGACCCCTCTCTCTTAGTAAAAGTACTACTTCTGGAAATCTAATTAAATTAGAGGTACATTATCTCCCTACATCTGTGAGTAAATTGGGTCCATTGACAGAAAATGAGTACTTCTTGTTTTTTCAAATCATTTTCCTGTTGGAAGGTGGTTCGGCAATTGTTTCTTAGCTCATTTTTCTGGGCCATAATGGGTTAGGTCAGCTTGTGTTGGCTCCAGTGCTCTTGAAACTCTCAATATTGTTCTAAAATCTATTGATTTGTGCAGCTTTAAAAGCTTTAGCATATCAAAGGCTCTTAACAATGATAAGTATGTCATGACTTGTAAAAGTAAGCAAAGCACAAGCCTTTTGCCAACCAACATTGACATTTGTGTAACTCAATATTGATCAGGCAAAATATTATGCAATCAGATATTTTTAATAGGGAGCACATAGAGCACAATAGGGCAAAGCGTTCCCTTTATGTCTACTCTTTCCTTTTTCAGGTCAGTGGAGGATGCTTGGTTTCCAAGAAACTCAGTGTTTAGCCTTAGGATTCAAAGCATCCTTCTCTGCTCACTAAAGTGGAATGAATTGTTAAAAAGAAACTCAGGGTTTCAGGCTCTAAACTTCAATATCTCTCTTTGAATATAGCTCATACAGCTATATGAGCTGCATATATACAGCTTGAGCTGAATATAGCTCAGGAATAAACTCATACAATGTAAGATTGCCAACTAGAATTGATTATAGATGCACAATTACCATTAAACTTATAATGTATCATTTCTTCCTGTTGGCATTTTGATATCTTAAGAGATGATAAGCAATATTCAGGACTCTACTGATCGGGGAGGGGGCAGAATATAAGATCATAGAAAGTGTGTCAGATTTGTAGTGTGGAATATCAGGTTTTGGTGCCCCAAATCTTTTTATAAAGGTTATCCAGTGTTTCTTTCTGTTCCCTTCCAATCTCAAGGCCCTAAACCCATCCTTCCCATTCTGTTCTCTTCACTTTTCCTTAGGCCTCTTGTTGACACCAGGGGGTTTTGTCTTAGAGCCACATCTGGTGTCCTTGTGTGAACTCAGCTTCATCAGATTATGCTTTCTATTTTGAGATCTGGACATGTGAACTGTTGAACTGGAAATGGAATCTGGGCTTTTTTGAACTATCATTAAAGCTTTGGCATTTATAAAATCAAAGCTCATATTCATCTTCTCAGTAAACTAAAATAAGTATTCTTTCCTTTATTTCCTGATTCTATTCCTACACCATCTCTTGACAAGCTCCTAACCAACCTTCAAGACTCAATTTGGCTTTTTTGGAGATTTTCCCATCACTTAACTCTTGAAATCTTTCCTCATCTAACCCTACTTATTAGCATTTTATGTGTGGCTCTCTTGGCAAATTATATTTTGTGTGGTAGTAAATTCAGCTGGAGGCTCACTGCCTCCCATAGGCTGTGAGTTTCATAGCAGTAGGGATGATGTCTTTCTCATCTTTATGGCTTTTGGATCCTGAAACAGGTGTCTCTGAGGAATAGCTGCTAGATTAAATTCTACTCTCTTATTTACTTATATGCTGGTGAATTTTTGTCTTGGAAAATTAAGGGGGAAATTTCCATCTATCAGTATGCCTGAATCCCGTGTCACAGTTTGAGGGGCTTATTATGCCATTCATCCTTCCTCAGTGGTATCTCAGAAGAAGTAATGAACAATAGAAGCTTGCTGACTGCCATAAACTTACCTTCTCCATGATCCTGTCGATCTGGCGATTCTGTGTATCGATCTCATTGCCCATATCCAGGGCCATGTGACGGAGGTTTCCAATGATACCGCTCACCTGCTCCAGGTTTTCATCCATTTCATTTTCTCGGGCATCGTTTGTTACCCTGGGATTCAAAATGCAATTATTAGAAGATAGAAAGTGTGAAAAAAAGTCACATACCAAGGACCCAAAGCTCAGGGAAAGTCTGGAGACCCCCTAGGTATCAATCCCATGCATCTTTAGTCTCTGTTCAATGAGTACATTTTAGCTTTTATACATTAGAAAATAATTTTTATTTATTTATTTATTTATTTATTTATTTATTATTTATTTATTTATTTATTTATTTATTTTTTTATTTTATTTTATTTTTTTTTTAAGTAGGCTCCACACCCAGCATGGATCTCAATGCCGGGCTTGAACTCATGACCCTGAGATCAAGACCCAAGCTGAAATTGAGTCAAATCCTTAATTGACTGAGCCACCCAGGTGTCCCTAGAAAATAATTTTTAAATTTCATTTTTGAACATTTGGGTTTCTTTTTTAAAGAAGGCATATTAAATAGATTAATTTATTTACTTCTTTCATTTCCACCAGCACGTCATTTCCTCCCTATGTTCATATGTTTATCCCAATTTTCATTTTTTAAGAATAAAATCATTTTAGTTGAGAGGATTGGGTCAGAGAATGAAGATGGAACTAGTTAGAAACTGTATTTTTCTTTCTGAAATGTCAACTAAAGTCTCCAAGAGTTAAATTGAGAATGAAAGAAAAGGCTTATTGTGTTAAGTCAGAGAATTTCTCTGCTCCATCTTCTTCCCCATTTGGGACCAAAATCCATGGGAAGAGTAAGGATAATACAATCTGTCCCTTAATCCCGCTGGCTCCTAAGAACCTCAAAGGGAGCTACTTATTCAAGATGATTTCTATTTGCTCAGATTTCATTGCACTGGGGGTGGGGGTTGGTGGCATTGTGAATGGGTGATTTCAGGGGAAAAATTGTGATAAAAGATTATTGTTCCAGTTTGGGAAGGAAGGAGTTGGCTCTCGAAGTGCCTTACCACCTGGCCATTTTTTTTCACAGCTCAGCTTGAAAGTTAAGAAGGTAGTAACTCTTTATTGCAAATGGTAGGTACTCATTCTGGGATGTTCTGGCTAATTAACATTTTACATTTAGACATTGAGCTAAACATGTTCAGAGGGGTTAAAACCCATTCCCCAGGGTCACCCCCAGTGTAGACTAGCCCACAAAGGTTTTTAAAGCAGCCTAGGCCAGCAGAAATTAAAGGGGGAACTTCCTAGCTTTCTTACATAAAAAAGAAACTTATTTAAATGATTATCAACAGCTAAGGCATACTTCTGGTTCCAGGATTCTCGATGCTGATTGTATATTAGAATCACCTGAAAAGCTTTAAGAACCACAGATGGCTGGGTCTCACTTTTTTTTTAAGATTTTATGTATGTATGTATGTATGTATGTATTTACTTGAGAGAGAGTGAGAACGAGCATGTGAGCAGGAGGAAGAACAGAGAGAGGGAGAAACAGACTGCCGCCTAAGCAGGGAGCCCAACGCAGGGCCCCACCCCAGGACCCCTGGATCCCAGGATTACGACCTGAGCCAAAGGCAGACATTTAATTGACTGAGCCACCCAGGCGCCCCTCAGTAGTGATGTTTTTAAAAAACAGCCTCAGGTCATTCAAATGTGCAGCCAGGATTGAGAATCCCTGGTCTAGTTTCCCTGGGAGCAGACAGAAACAAGAATAGAATTGTCATCTGTGAGGCTTTATGTAGCTATCTAGACCTTATACAGGTCATTGTCATTTGAACGTGGGTTATTGGTTGGTAACATCAGCTACAATGGCCCAGTAATATATAGTTGTACAACCATCTCTACACTACTCTAGTCATTAGGTACCCTAGTCACTGCTGAGTCCTAGCAGTAGCCTGTAAAAAGGGATAGGTGTTTTTTTTTTTTCTTTTCTTTTTAACAACAGGAATACTTGTCATTATTTACTCTGTTTTCTGGTCTCCTGAGAGCTGATTTCTGGATAGGCAGATCTGTGTAATTTGAGATTTTTAAATAGGTCTTTAAATTGGCTTTTGCTTCCAGGTCTCACCGGAAATCAGAAGTCAGGTATGCTTGTTATTCTCTATTTGTCCCCCCAGGTCCATTCTCCGACATGTTTTGCTCTCTGCCCAGAGACGCTGACCTCTCTACAAAGGCATCACCCAGATTCTCTTAACCCTCCGACTTCCAGTAGGCTTTGGCAGATGGCCCGTGAGATATCGGAGGGCAAGAGGAAAGAGGAATGGAGGCATTTATTTCCCTTTCTCATTTCCTGCTAGTTTTGCAACAGCGGCATTTCTCTATAGCCCCTCCCCCACAGTGGTAACTACCGTCAGGTTCTGATAACAGCTCCCATCCCTTCAGGACTCTTCCTGCAATTGCTAGTCCACCAATGCTTTACCATCGCTTGTTATTAATCCGGCCCACATCTCTGTAAACAATCTCTTTAATAAGTTCTGTTCAATTCCATTTAGGGAATGAGACACCTGTTTGCTGCCGCATTGAGGCTGGATATGGTCACGTGACTCGCTTTGTCTGCTGAAACTCTGGCAAACCCGACAAGGCTTGATAAGTGCTTGTGCACTGGAGCCTGCCCCCTTGGAATGCTGCCACCACCATGTAAGAAGCCAGGGCTCTTCGCTGGAGGGTCAGCACGGGGGAGAGTGGAGGCACCCTGTCCTAACCAACCACGAGCCGAGTGACTGAGACCATCTAGGGCCATCGTGCACCCACCTGCACGGAATGAGGGAGCCCAGGAGGGGCTCTTGGCAGAACTGCCCAGACACATACACATTCATAAGTAACCAGTAAAATGGTTGTTGCTTTAAGACCCACTCAGCTTGGGGTGATTCGTTACTTAACAATGGCCGACTGCTACAGGGCTGGCTGCAGGAGGCTCACCTCCGAATGAAGCCTCCACTGATGGCCATCTGCTCCCGTTCGTCCACCACACGAGCAGGCTGGCTGGCCACCACTCCGTCCTGATTATTGCCCCAGGCTTTTTTGTAAGCATCGCTTGATTTAAGCCTATGCAAAAAAGAGGGTGAGTGACAAGGCAAGGGGGTGGAGCATCAAGCTCACAACAATGGTCACCTCTTCAAGCGAAGAACCGAACCAAGCAAATGGGTTTTAATTCGAGGCATTAGAGAATACCGATATATCATGATCTGGACCCAAACAGTTGGCCACCACCATGCCTCAGCTACTCAGCATTGCATTTCCAATCGAGCCAATTGCAATTGTCAAGACTGCAACCTTTGCCCAAAGGTTGTTCTTCTTTTGGTTTGTCTTTGCAGTTTAGTTGGATTTAAGACAAGGATTAAGGTAGCTGGAGGACATTCAGTTCTATTTCAGTGACATGGTTATATTTTGAGACACAAAACACACAGAAAAACATACTGGCAGACAGACACATAACAAGACTGCCAAGTAGAGTGTGTACATCACACCACAGCAACACACTGTCACCAAGAAAAACATACTCGACCGAGTTTTTACACACCATCATGCAAAGATTCCCTGTTTTAATTTTCCCCCCAACGCATGTGTGGGACTAACCCTTCCAACTCTGCATGAAGGACACAAAGCACTGGCAGTTGGCCAAGGGTGGTGGTCTTTGAGTTGCCTCGAGAGTGATTTGAATTAGATAATATATCGGTACTTCCAAACAGTCACCATACATCTAGTCGATGTACAAACCTTTGTCCACAGAGACAAAAAGTAAAAGAGGCATAGTGAAATGAATGCAGGAAAATAGAAGAGAGAACAAGCCATCTAGCACCAGAAAAGGAAATCCCTCTATGTCTTCTTCATGCACCAGCTACAGGCATGAGTAGAAAGTGAAGCATTCTCATTTAAGCCAAACTACTCCAGAAGTTGACCATTCTCGAAAAAGGCACTAGCAGGACAGTAATAGCCTTCATGAGGATTTGAAACGCAGGTTCAATAGCTTCTTTGTCAGGCTGGGGGGCAGGGTGGGAGTGATTACAAACTCCTACTTCAAGCTATCCTGGGATGTGGCAGGGGAGAGTGGTCTGGAACTGGTGTGGTCTCCATGGGCTGTATTTCACTGATCTGCCTTGGAGAGAAACTTAAAATCCAGGCATACCTATTGTGCCCAAAAGAAACATGTGCAGCATATTTTGGTGGGTGTGTTGTAATTTAAGGCAATCAAAGATGTTTTTAGGTTCTTTGCATAGTAGAAACCACATGCTTTTTAGTCCAAAAACAAGAGAACTTCCTGTGGTCCCATTTTCATATTTTCTCTTATAAGACACCAGAATTTACACCCCCCCCCCTTTTTTTTCTTGTACTGGAGGATCGCAGCCATCTATTAAAACTGGCTCTAATACTAATATTTTCAGAGGGGACCAAGCAACCCTGGAATAAGCTGGAAAACTGTACAAATGGAATTTCAGCAATTCCCACAATCTAGTGTATAATGCCACAGCCCTCGGAGCTGTCAGAATTTACTGCGCTAAAGAGCCATGGGCCCACTCCGTGGGACAGGATCCAAAAACTAATTTAATAGAGCTTAGAGTCTGGCTTTGTTTTCTTTCCGACTCCCCGTTCCCTCCCTCCTCACATTACAAGAAGTTATATGGACCTCGTGAGGTTTTCTGCTATGTAAAATATCTGGTATACCATCTTTGGCAAAGTCAAGGGGGTAGGAAAGTTTGCGTTTCTGAAAGAAGGCGAATCACTGCACCCACAATGCTGCACATAGACTCACAGAACTGCCGTACATCTACCATAATCCTTTGAAACATGCCGAGACAGGGCGAAGCCCTCAGAGAGTCCAGGGCACCACCAGCCACTGCGTTGTGACACATGGTTTTTAAAGCATTATTTACACACAATAGGGAACACTTCACTCAAGCTTTGAAGCTCAGTTAGGGTCTCTTGTGCCAACTACTATGTGGAATTCGTAGGGGCCATCATTTCATCTGAACATTAGAATCCATCTCGGGGCGGGGCCTGCCTCCACACCTTCTCCACACAGTTGATGAATGGGGAAATTGTATCTGTTGGAATTCATCACCCAAACAAGTGGAAATCTCACCTGGGGGGCAAGTGGCCACGGAAAAGGATATACAGTTAAGTCTTGACTAACTGGAATGCGTAGCCATGAGTCATTTTGGTGAATGATGTGACTTTGTTCATTAACAGTGGGCCATGGAGGAAAACTTTGTTTCAGGGGTGATTGTTAAATATCTGTTAGATTCTCAAGGCACTTTCCTGCCTTAGAGTCTTAGGGTAGTGAACATGACCGAATTTTTCCTTGGTTATGGTTTCACTTGATGTGCCTGATGGCCTTTCCTTTGAAGATCAACTCTTATTGTTTGGTTCCCTTAGGTGTGGAAGTTACATAGGAAAATGTAGCCTGAGTGACAGAATGCGAACTGCCTAGATTGCCCTTCAAGAAAAACCATTTTAAGTCCCTGATGTGATCCCCCACCCCTTTGTTCAACTGTCCCTTTTTACTAAAAGTGGAAAGAAGCAAAGGTATAAATACATTTGAGAGTACCAGTTAGCTAGATTCCAGTTAATCAGGCTTTACTGTAGATCATTCTTTTAAAAGTTTTAAATTTATCTGTAAATCGAGCCCCTCCCCCTCCTAAACAGGAAGTGGGATATTTTAAAACAGCCTCAAAGTTTAAAGGATGTGAATGGTCATATAATCAGCTAGAAATGACATCAATTGCTGTTCTAAAAGCTAGGATCAGGAGAGCTTTTAGGAAAAAGGCTTCTGTTCAAAGGGAAGTGGGAGGGGTGAGGGAGATCGGGTAACGGGTTTAATTTTCCAAATGCATGTTGGACAGTCCACTCATGCATTTTTTTTCCACTGCTAATCAAATAAGACTATCTTCCAGAACCCTCATTTTCAGGTTCCTTCTGTTGCAAACCTTTATAACCACATGTCACATTTCTGCTACATTCCAAAGAAAGCGTTGCAGAACCTTGAAAACAGTTGAAAGTTTTGTGATGTCGTGCATGCAAAATCTACACATTTCAACATTTTAGTCAGTGTACAGATAGATCTTCCAAGAGGAAGAATTTCACAGGGATGGGTCCAATTTGAGTAAGGCTTGAGCACCTCTTGCTGAAGGGCTTACGGCCTCTGCGGTGGGTGCAGCTGGGGCATCTATAGTCTAATCGCTGGGCAGATTTGGCAACTGGTGGGGCAATCTCTGTCATATTCTCTGTGTTACAGATGCTTGCTTAGGCCAAATTACCTGTCTCTTTTGCTTCTGGAAAATCAAACCTTTGTGTTTCTCAACTTCCAAACTTACCCTCCAATCTTTTCTAGCTCTACAATTTTGGCTTTTTGGGTTGCAGGAAAATAAAATTGCCTGGGTGCCTCTTTCTTGAGGCTTGTCTCTGTCTCAAGGTACACTTTCTGGAAAATGTTGAAATGTTCATCAATAAAAATTGCTGACAGTGAAGCTTTCACTGTAGTATGCCTGATTTTTAATGCATCAACAGTAACTCCCACTATATCATCTATGCTATGAGATGAATGCATTGGAGACGGTATTGATCTGTTCTGCATGCCACATGCTCATCCTGCCTTTGTGCTTGGCAGGAATGAGCTTGTCAAGGCTTGGAGATGGGCCTTGGGAAACCAAAGCTTCAGGCAGGCAGGCAGCACCTACTTGTTACAGGGACACACACAAAGCCCGCAGAATTTTCCTAGGTCCGTCAAATTCTTTTCTGCTTCTTTCATGTCCTTATTGATTTGGTCCATCCCTTCCTCAATGCGTTCCAGTTGTTCTGATTAAACACAAGTATTTTATCCCCACAGAATGAAGCAGATGGAAAAGGACAAAGAAAAAAAAGACAAAACTTCAGACATTCACTTTGACATTAAAAAAGAAAAAAAATCAAAAGAAAGAAGAAAAGAAAGAAAACTGGACGCCACAGATTAGAGCTGGTACCCAGTACCTACTTGTTACAAGGACATATGAAAAGGCCACAGCATTTCCCTAAATCTTTTAAATTTTTCTCGGCCTCCTTCATGTCTTGGTTGATATGGTTCATGCCTTCTTCGACACGATCGAGTTGTTCTGGTTAGGACAAAGGGATGACAGTGTGGAATGAATTTTTTGGGGGTTTCCAACAGAACATGAGAAATGACTATGTGGAACAGAATTTGAAAGAGAAAGATATTACAATGCATGGTCCCAGAGGATGCATTGCTGGAGACTGCTACCGCCCTACACAGGCACAGGTGGAAGGAAACGAACAAAAATGATGCTCAAAATCATTTGTAATTCAGACACAATGGGATGGGGTACGTGGGCCTGTTGGATTCTGAGTGTCCAGGAAAACAGCACAGCCTATTCACTTACTCAGACACCAGTGAAACCCAAAAGAAAGAAAAACAGGGTGTTAATGTTTTAAGAATTCAGATTTCATGCTACTAGAGAAGGTAACTGCTTCAACTTTAAATATCTCTATCTTTTGGTTTTAAGCATCCTCGACCAGGTAAGGGTAGCAGATAGAATCAATCTTCTCTGGGGAAAATATCAACAGTTAAAGGGATAATTAGCAATGGGTACCAGATCTATTTTTTTCTCCCCCCTAGCAGCGGGCTGTTCCTTAGCCCAGGGGCAGTTCTTGGTTTTGAATACTTAATTCATAGGCACTGTTCAAAAAAAAAAAAAAAAAAAAAACAACAACATCAGCAGAGTCATGTTCCAAGCACTGGGACATTTAAATTCCTCTCTTCATCCTATGACTTACTTGCTATGAAAGTTCTGGAAGGCATTTCACTTCTCTGCCCCCTGATTTCCCAGTCTCTACAATGGGGGGCATGCTAGATCCCAATGGCAGACAGCAGGGAAAACAAACACATGGGTCTCTGAAGGTGGGGTGATGGGCTGGACCACAGAACAGTTACCGAGTCATCTCTGCCAGCAAAGCCAATCTGAGTGCATCTGAGACGTAGATCAATAGCCATAAAACCAGCTCGTGCTTCTAGGTTGCCTGGGTTACATTCACTAACTAGATTCATTTTTCAAAAGTTACGGCACCACATTGAGTAAATTACAAGTTCAATGAAGGGGTTTCTTAAAACAGCTTTTAAGACCCTTAAAGGAAAGCAGCAATGTGATGTCTTGGCTGTCGAGTTATAAAACCTAATTACACTTGCATCTCTCTTTTCATCTGCATTTCTGTGCACACCTGCCTGTGCCTCTGGGAATAAAGTCTTGATTAGAATAAAACTGATAAATCCATTTCCAGTCTAAAGGCAGACATAATCACTTAGAATTTCACGTTAAATTGTCCAGTGGAAATTATCAGTCCAAAAAACTAAGATAGGTTCCTTACTGACCCAATAAGAGATTGTCTATCTGGAAAACAAGAGCCCACTGTGTTCTCTTTAACGGGGCTAAACAATAGAATCCAGCTTGTTGGGAATCTGCTACCTGTGCCTGCTCTGCAAATGATAGATGAAGGCAAAATTTAAGTGTCTCTCCAGCATTGGATAGCTGGGGAGAGAAACACTGTTGTGCTGGTGAACTTCTGCTGGGTAAGCATAGGTCTAGTAACGTCTTTAAGAAAATCTTTAAAAGGACTAAAAAAAAAAAAAAAAGATGGCAAGTCTTTACATTCCAGAAGATTTTTGTGCTTTTATGAAGACTTCTTTCCAGTTCCCTTTAAAGAATGTAACACATTAGCTTGCAAATAAAATTAACTATTGAATGGGGGATTGATAGAGAAGGAGCTCAACATTGTCAAAAGGAAGAGCCATGTTAAGTACAGACAGAAATCCCAATGGAATAATTGCTTCCTGGAGTGCTGGGTGGAGGTGGAATTGAAGGAGCATCTGGACTCAGGGAAAATATGTCGCACTCCACTAATGAAAGCTGAAATACACACAGATTATGGCATGGGGATACATATTCAGGCATTTGTCTTTTCTTGAAGAGTTTCTCTGACAACATTTCAGGAGCCCCACCCACTGTGGCCCCAGGGATTAGGAGGTAATAAAAATAAAATGTAATAAAATAAAAACGTGGATTGGTCCCCAAGTGTTGTGTTTCTGAACCAGTGAATTCAAATTAAAATATAAAAACAAACAAGCTGGTCCCAGTCGGTATTTCTTCGAGCTGGGTTCTATCACGGGTTGCCAGACTATTAGGCAAAGGTCATAGCTAAGAGAGGGATGCTGAAGCTCTTTCAGAAAAGTCGATTCAGAAAATGATTTTATAGCTTCCAATATTGGTTGAATTTATCATTTCACATAATTATAGGCCAAACCTTTAATTTAAAAAAATATTGTGGAACCATTTTGTCATCGGTATTCTAAACTATTCATCTTTGGAGGGTACTGTGTTAGGTTTGTGGGTGTTTGGCATATTGATACTTCATAACTTTTCAATGGATTTCTGTGAAGACATCTCTCAGGAAATGCTTGAAAATAACCAATATCTTTATTTCATCCTGGGGGGCTAGCAGCATCTCACTGGCTGGTGCAATGTACTGTCCATAGCTGACCACTCCTTACCTCCCTAGGCTTGCTTTCTGGCTGTTTTCTGTCTATTCTTGGAGACTTGGGAGGACAATAACATTTTGAGTTAGGAGAGGTATTCCAGTAGATGACACTATATGTTGGGGCCAAGGGATTATACTTTCTTTTGCCATGTTTGGATGACTGGTTATTTATGATAGATCCACCAATGGCAGGATACTCAGGGATCTAAGTTAGACATTTTTTTTCTACTAATCTTACTTAAGCAAGGTGACATGAGGCCCTTAGAATCCCCAAACTGGTTAAAAAATGGACAGTAGAAGAATAGCAAGATGTCAAAGTTATTGACCCTGTTGTATAAGCCTTCATGAGTATAGTCAGTTACCAGATGCTGCCTATGTGATTTTCATTATCCTTAGCATTGATGAACATATGGAAATTCATTACCTAAATTTACATAGCCACTTGTGACTAGTGGCTATCACACTGGACAGTGCAGCTTTAGTCATCCATAACAGATATTGGTGTGCAGACTTTAGCAAGAGGAATGTTTTCTCAAATGCTACCTTGTAGTGCCATGAAACTTTTAAGAAAGTCAGCAGGCAATCTGGAAGAGGCCTTATTTCTGCCCTTCCTCTGTCAGGCAGAGGTCAAAGATTTCACTGTTTAGTTTGAAGTTGATCCCATGGGATTTGCCCAAGGGCTGCATCTTCAGTATTGAAACAAACACATAACCCAGCAAAGACCAACAAAAGGACTCAGTACATTTCCAGGGCCATCTGTCATGCTCAATGCTCCTTGGTGTCTCCTGATACCTGGGTATAAAACAAGAATCCCGTAAAGAATTTTCAAGTGCAACCATTTAGCTGGACAACCTGGAATGGCTCTTTAGAAGGATGTCTGTTTCTTGAAACTCCTGTGCAGCTGCAGGATAGAAGCAATCAACATTTTTGGTGTTGAGGCATAGACAAAATTAGGAGAGCATAACTGGAGAGAAATTTTAAAGCAGTTACTGATCTAAACAACTAAACACAGCATATACAGGATGAAAATGCATTTACCACGGCAATGAAGATAGTTGTTAACTTATGCTTATATGTCATTTTAAAAGGTCCTAATCACCTTATAGTATAAATGGAACATGTACCACTTAAGACCAGGCAGAAGCCACACACTCTGGGGAGTTTTACAGTTGTGTGTTTTTTCTCAGTATCACTGTGATCACCACACATCTGGTAAAACCAAGGCTAGTCTAGGAAATATGTTTAACTGAGGGATTCAGCATCTACTGTGGTGTGGCCACAAATGAAATGTTTTAGCAGAGAACATTAACTATCTTGTGGGAGAAAAAAATCTGCTCTTCTGCTTCCTTTCTCAGAGAATGACATATAGATGTTCCTGAGAATCATTTGCGCTTAAAAAGAATATATTTTTGTATGGAGATTCTGGCAAATTTTGTCTCGAGATTTTCTTTATCAAAGTGCAATGAAATTTGCAACTCAAGTAAGCATATTATTCACTTTCTCTTTTTTTGATTCCAGATTTGTATAGATTACTTTCCAAGTCTTTATGTCAATGCTTTATAGTATTGGGAAGAAAGCATTACCTTGAATCTTTCTCAAAACTTTCCTCCAATTATCATTCTCCCTTTTCTACCCCCTTCACATGCAAATTACTAAGAGAGTTAATAAGGTGGAACTCCTAATTATTTAATTGTGTATGTATCAGTTTAACTCTGGAAATGAGGTACCACTCTTCTACATGAGCACCTGTGGGTTAATTTTAAAAAGATGATTTGCCATGTTCAGAGTTTCAAATTCTGGGACATTGTGACACAGATCAAGCCAGCAACCCTTACAACTATAGCAAATTTATTTGGGGAGTTCTGAAGACTGCCACAGCTATTATAATTCCTTCAAAACACAACTACATCACTAGACTCGGTTATTTGTGTCTGAATTTTTGACAATTCATATTTTAAAAATTGTGGGGAAGTGTAAGGGTTGATGTTCAATTGTTTTTTAAAAAAAACTTTTTTCTCTTGATTTTTTAATTGGTTGGTATATATCTATTGACAAAGCTCAATACAAATAAATAATACTGAAACAAAAGTGTTTATATGACAGCCGTGACAATGTGCCCCTCAGATCTCCCTTCAAGAGGGAATTTGTAGTTAGCTCACATGTCCAGTTGCTACACCTATGGGATCTGCCAAAGCATTTCCATGGAGACCATGCTGTCGCTGGGATGCTTCTAGCTCATGGCTATGGCTGAGCACAATGGAATTACTAGAGCTGAGGCATCCTTGCCTACGGTGGGCCTGCTCCATTGGGTTTTCTTAGCTCCTGGGCTCCCCATCAGGCTGGTTGACACTTTCTCGGAGCAGCACTGGAGGGTGAGAGTCTTCCTCCTTGCTCCTCTCCTCTTAAAAAGTGTCAGACCTGCCTCAGTCGACAGCTTTCCCTGCCTATGCCTCCTCCTCTTCCCTTGACCAATCACAGGCATCCATAATAGATCTTGTACACTTCTTAGCATTTGCTTCCCAGAGGAGCCCAAATGATATCCTTTTCTAGTCCCTCCCTGCCCTAACTCATCTGAAGTTGGTAAAGATTTGTCTCATTTAGTGTAATGGTTGAAGAATATTTCTTTTATGGCCAGTCCATAATTCATTTGGTCAATCTCCCCACTGACAGACATTTAGGCTGTTTCCAGTTTTACACTCTTAAAGGTAAGGCATGTATATTTCTCTTCATATAGTTGTCAATGTATATCTGCAGCATATAATTCTAGGAGTAGAATGTCTTGGTCAAGGATGGGTATACTTCATACTTTGAAAATATTATCAAATTACTCTTCAAACATTTATATCAGTCTATAATGCATATCTGTACACTGAAGATCTCCATTTTCCCAAAATACTCACAGCATTAGTGATTATCAATTTTAAAAATTTGTATCAGTCTGCTAAAGAGTGGCATCTCATTATTGTTGTTGGTTGAAGCATGGTTTCATTATGTCTATTTATAAACTGATGATTTATATCTTACACCAATTTGCTTGTAGGTTGTTGCCCTTTTCTTTGATCATATGCAAGGTTTCTTTGTATTTTAGGAAAATGCTTTATGCCTGTTATCTGTATGGCAATTCCCACCCCCCCACCCCATCTGAGGTTTATTTATTTTTGAAGTTTGTTTGTGGTGTTCTATGTTGTGAATACATTTTACATTTTTATCTTTGACATTAAAAAATTTCTCATGATTCCTAAGAATTTTCTAATGTTTTCAAAAATATAAATAAAGAAAAAATTCTCAACAATTTGCTTGTTATGATAAGAATTCAGAGTAGAATCAGGTAGCTAACTTGTGGCTAGAATTATTATTATTATTATTTTATTATATTATTTTTCTCTTTATTTTTTAAAAAATTCAATTAATTAACATATAATGCATTATTGGTTTTAGAGGTACAGGTCTGTGATTCATTAGCCTTATATAATACCCAGTGCTCATTACATCACATGCCCTCCTTAATGTCTGTCACCCAGTTACCCTGTGGCTAGAATTAATAAGCATTGCCATACGACTAGATGTATTGAGACAAAAAAAATTACCCTTCTAGATTCCACTTTAGAGTACAGAGATAATTTTCAATGAGTCTCTGATTTTCATTGCTTCAGCATTTCCATAACAATTAAAAAACAATTTAAATATTTTAAGTGTTTCAATTATAATCTTCCTCGGCTTATATCCTGTTAAAGATATAACTAACAGGACCTAGTTACTAAAGGAATCCTCATGATGACTTGGAAATCAAAACTGCCAGATACTGAATTAGGATGGTCACAAGAAATGGACGTGATGTACTATTCTCTCATTCTATCTAGGGATTATTACAAGAAAACAAAGTTTATGGGGAAAATTGGGGATAAGGAGGTTCAGAGAATTCTCAAACTGTCCAAAATACTACCATTAAAAGAAAATCCAAAAAATAATGACTTTTGCCTTCAAAATTCTGTTATTCCAACATATATAACACTGAGATTAGTGACATTCAATCAGTCATGAAGGCTTCAACATTCCCATACATTTACCAATCTTTTCAACAGAGAAAGGGAAAAAAGCAAGATAATGAAAACTCTAGAACCCTCATATATGCATATAAATATGTTGAAAGGACCACCTGTGTATACACAAATAATTTTTTTTTAAATGCACTTTATTCAGATGAGGAATTGTGCTTACTGAAGAAATCTCAACTTACCTCCTTGTTCATCCAACATAACCAAAGTCCTGATACCAGCATCTTTACTCTACATTCCAATAATGGTAGCAAAGTTGAAAAAGAGTTAGAGAGAGAAAAGAGAGAAAGAGAAATCAGTAAGGGGACAATTAGCCCTAGAAATGGAAAATGAAGAAGGACCAAAGGAAAAAGAGGGAGGAAATAGGGCAAGAGCACTAAGGGGTCACCTGTGGATTTGCTCTATCAGTGAATCTTAGGGCAGATGAGGTAGATGTAGCTCAGTCTCCATGGGGGTAGGGCTGGGGATCAGGCTTGGCATGAAATTGGAATACACAACTTAATACTATACTGTGGTTTTATATTTGCAAAACAAAAATGCCTTATAGGTTCTGTAACACCAACCATAGAATGCAAATCTTTCAAAATCTTCTAGACTAAATCTTCTCTGGCATGATACATCAAGAAGTTTCCCTCAGTGAATTGGGAAGGGATGCCCCACTGGAAAGTAAGAAACTTTGTGGGTGAGATTTTTAGGTTTATCAAAATAGATGACTGCTTCACAAAGGTTGAGAAATACAGCCCCAAACAGAACTCACCCTCCCATTTTCTCTCTACGGGGAAAAGTTCTGTGAGATTTAGAAAACCAATGGACAGATGAGAAATAAAGGCTCTTTATTCTGAAATATAAAATTCTGCACAATAATAGAATGTGAGAAAATAATTCATCCACAAGCTTTATTGCACGTCTTTTGTGCAGAGATCTGGAAAAGGCACTCCTCATCTCAGTCCACATGATCTAAACAAACCAAACACCACCTGAACTATTTGGTGGAGGGGAGTGGGACTTGGTGGGTAGGGGAAAGGAACACAGATATTTGTATGGCTCAACCTTAAAAATCATCAATCCTGGGAATTCAAACTAGTTAAGGAAAGACTTCATTTTATAGGGTGATTGTTAATAAGTATAAAATGGCATTACTAACAGTTTGGATTAATTGGTTTTTCAAGGGATGCTCATGGTGTCCCCTAGAATAAACTCGAAAGGAAGACATCTCTCATGGCCCCATTTATTTTCCACTGACTTATTTTATTTATTTATTTTTTAAGATTTTATTTATTTATTTGACAGAGAGAGACACAGCGAGAGAGGGGACACAAGCAGGGGGAGTGGGAGAGGGAGAAGCAGGCTTCCCGAGGAGCAAGGAGCCCGATGCCGGGCTCGATCCCAGGACCCCAGGATCATGACCTGAGCTGAAGGCAGGCGCTTAATGACTGAGCCACCCAGGTGCCCCTCCACTGACTTATTTCAAACTAAGAAAGAAAGAGAGGGATGTTAGTGGAGGTCAACAGAGCGTTTTGTTTTCTTTTGTTTTGTTTTTAAACAGTATTTTAACAACTCAATAGGGCTTTTAAAAAATAGAACACTGAAAATGTTTTCTGTGAGTTTTATAAACTCACCATTTCAGAGAATGTTCCAGACAGGAAAAACCAAGCTACTTCTGAACACATTTTGATAGGATTTATTTGTGAGGTTAGGAAGTAGTTTGGAGAGCTTAGGTTGACTTCGGGAGTCATCAACAGCACAAATTCTGGAGCCAGACTCTGCCCTGGGATCCTGGTGATTTTATTTCCTAGCTGTGGAACCTCAGGGAAATGTCTTCATTACTCTGTGCCTCAGTTCCCTCATTTGTAAGACAGCAATAATAATAGTTAATACCTCATTGAGTTGTCATGGGAATTAAATGAATTAGTATGCGGCACATGCTAGAATGGTGCCTGGCCTAGAGTTAGCATGACATAAGTGTTTATAAAATAAATACCTTCAGAAAATGCATCTATAGCAGGATATTTGGCAAATGAAAATTATCGTCATTACCAACTACCATCAGAAGCTTCCAGACCACTACCTCCCAAACTTTAATGTGCATTTGAATCCCCTGCATAGGAAACATCTTGTTGAAACATGGATCCTGATTCAGTAAGATTGAGATAGAGCCTGAGATTTTGCATTCTGAATAAGCTCTACCATCTAATGATACTGCTGGTGCCAGGATACCTATGGAGCAGTAAGATTCCAGATCCCAAGACACATTTCAAAATCTTTTACTTCAGTGTGTTGTAAATGGGCATTTGTCTACACTGGCCTGTGTTTTAACCATTTCTGTGCCCAGACAGGAACAGAAACAGCTCCTTCACTTCCCAGAGTATGTATAAGGATAAAATGAGCTACAGAATGTAAAAACTTCTTAAAAAGTTCAACTCTATGGGAGGCTATGGTTCCAAAAAGCAATTAAGATAAAGGATTTACTTTGTATAGCATATCGATCAGTTTAGAATGGGCTACTGTTTTCTCAGATCCTTTTGCTTTTTGCGGAATTCTCAAAGGAAAAAGGAAGTATGATAGGAGTTGCTGATGGAAAGAAAGTGCTGTGGCATAGGAATTCACACTCTGGGATCAGGTAGACCTGGGTTTTAATTTAGTTTCATCTCTGCCATTTGTAGCTGGGTGTTTCAAGTAAGTTACTTAATCACTGCATACTTCAATTTCCTCCTTGGTAAGACGGAGATCAGAATAATAGTAAAAGGTGTCTACCTACAAGGGTTAAGTTAGATTACATACATTTGATGATGATAGCTCTGGGTATAGTACCCAGCACATAGTAGGTTCTCAATAAATGTTAGAACTTACATTTGACTCCACTGTTTTGCTGACAGTTTTTATCAAAATAACTGGATTTTATTTGGGGAAACTAGAAAGGCAAGGGAGGAGAAGGGCAGGGATGAAGACAATATTTCAGGGAAGGCAGAATATTACTTTCTCTTCTTCTTAACAAGTATTATGTTTTAATAGCTAGGAGTGAGAGGAGGTGGTTCCAGTTTTGTCTTAGCTCAATTGTTGGTTTCTGTTTGAGATTGCTGGGAAAACGGTCTACCTAAAAACCAGAGTTGGAGATATGAGGGATTTTTTTTTTCATTTCTTTCTTTTTTCTTTTTCTTTTTCCTTTCTTGCAGATGAACCAAGACCACTTCTAGAACATTTTTTTAAGTCTTTCTTTTGTCATTCTGAGATGTTTTCCCCAAAGTCCAACACATCCGAGCTAAAACCAGGACTCTCCAGGCACTTTCTTAACTGCGAGAATTCCAAAAGACCCCACATCTACCTATGTGGAAAGAACTACCCTGCTTCAGTTATCCAGTAGAAAGTCTGGCATAACAAAGACATGGCTTTAGAATGCTTATTCTCTTCTCATTGCCAAGGTGTCTTGAAAGATAAGTTGGGATGAAAAGAAAAGATGCTTAAAACATCCATGCAGTGTTAAAGAGCCTCAGTAACTACCACTCCGTGAAAGCTCTAGGTGGTGCTTCTGAACTGGTCTGCCCTTAAGCAGTGGGCATTTCCTGGGGTGACCTTTCATAGCCCAAGACATTCATGTGTAGACTTCCTTTCTGGCATGCAGTGTCAACAGAATCAAATTTTTTGCCTGGAACCAAATATTCCCTTCTTGGAGAGACAGTCATGATTCTGTTACCAGAATTAATTACATGTTCCAGAGGCAGGTAAGGCCTTGACTTTGGAGAGCTATTTTCATACCTGTTTTCCTGCATGATACCAATTTATATCTTCCCTCCCACCCCCAAAGGTAGGCCTTCCATACATGTTTGTTGACATGCAGCCATCAAAAGAGCCAGTTTGCAACTCTAGCCTGGGAACCAAGTGCTATATGATTTCTCATCTTTTTGCCTGTGTATGGCCAGCTTTTCTGAACTTCCCCAACTGACTTCTGTGTAACTTTACATTGTCCTTGAGATGCCAATAATGGTTTCTATTAAAAAGCAAGTTTCTATACCTGCCACTGTGTTACACCCTAATGTCTCTGAGGGCTGGCACAAAGTCCTATATTGAACTGAGAGTGGGGTTGTCTGCCTCAGGTAGATTTCACAAGTTTAGTAACCTTTCCCGTCTTTGAGACTAAATTTGAGTAAGAATTCAGCTCAATTCAAATTATATAGCACTGATGCACTTTGGGATCCTGGGCAAGATCCTGGTATTTCAGTGCTCACATTTGCCAAGTAATTTCTGCCCTTGATGAATATTTAATGCTGATTCTCTTTAAAGAGAATTTCTTTTTTGATTGAAAAGCAGACTACCCTCTGAATAGCCAATGCCCTAGACATAAGGGGTATTTGACCATCAATATAAAATAACCCAGGAGTAAGTAAGAGCAATCAATCTACACTAATCATGCCTTGCTCATAAGTTCCCAAGGATAGAAAGTCTAATAGCCTCCTCTCATTTATGAGAGGTAGGAACTAGCTTCCATCTGTTTCATCCCTTGTCTAAGATGCAACCTCATGCTTGATCAAGAAATCCTTTAGGAGAAACAAAAATGTATGATTCAAGTATCCTACTTCAATCAATAGAGCTTTTGAGACTTTCTCCCCCCCCGGAGAATAAATTAGAGCAGACACACCTTACTCAAGACTGGTCGACACTGCCTGAAATTTAAGAAGAGGCAAAAAAGAAGTATTCATTGGCCCAAAGACTCCGATGGATGAGGGGCCAGTTCAAAGTGATGCACCCTGATGCATTTTCTCTACCACTTCCACTTTCTAAGCACGGTTTCAACACTGCACAGGTGGAGAGACTGGTGATAGTTCTGGTATTTTAGAAATTTACTTCACATGTGCACAAACATAAATGAAAATGAAAAATGAGCCTGGAGGCTATGGCTGAAGGTCATAAAGATGTATAACATAATTATGTCAGCTGATATGTGGGTTTCCTTCAGGTCAATGTAAGAACTCATGTGGGAATGTTAAAAGGATTTGTTCCTTTTGCTTGTTCTCATGTTGGGTTGAGGGAAAATAAGTCAACTCTGAAAGCCTTGCCAGCACCCTTAGATTTAGAATACCTGCTTCCTTCTTGGTCCTCAAGTATTTCTGCACAAGGGGTGTTCCCAGGATAGAGCAAAGACAACATTTCTCTCCATTTAGATAGGGAAAACTGCTTTCTGTGCTTCCAAGGGCTCCTTTGTTGGCCTGTCTTCCTGTGGGGGCCAATTTGTGCTACATTGCAGGCTCAAATGCTCATTTTTCGTGATAACAGATTTCATTAAATGTACCTCCCACCCTTTCCCGGTGTCCTGGGGAGCTCATGGTGCCCCCTTCTCCCCACTCCTCTTGTGGCAATTCACATTTAGCCAATATTTCATTTCTGGGTAAGAAGCTGAAGCTGCAGAAATAAAGGAAGATGATGGCTTTTCTAGCGTGAGAGGAAGCCGAACTTCCTTTTAGCCTTATAACATTGATCTTATTTTCCTTTCATGTCATTGCATAAGCAATTTACAGTAGCGCGAGGCAAGTAAGCTCATTTAATCATTCTGCTCAAGAACACGCAAGATCCTTAAAAATGATAACCACACATGAATTGATAAGCAGTTTCAAAGCATAGCTAAAACAGCATTTCACTGAATAAAAACTATTAGGCTTGTTTTATTCAGTTAAGATAAATATAGCCCATCCCATTCTTTTTCCACTTCATCTCTCCCAATGGGCAAGTTCAATTAATCCACTTATTCTTCCTGGTTGCCTGCTGCTCTCCCCAATTGGAATGAGCAAGGTTTATTGTAAATGCCCTTTTGATTCCATTATTGCTATCTGCCCTATTTTGCCCATTTAAAAATAGTTTGGGATTCACTAACCATGCCTCGCAAATGGATGTTCAATCCAGGGTCAGGAATATAAAAGAGCTTCTGTATTTGCGTTATGGCCTTGAAATTCCTTTTATCAAAGAATTTTCCTATTACTTCATGAATTTTAGTGCCTGACTCTCAATATTACAATTTCTGAAAATGTTGTATCTATGGGTATGTATTTTTAAAAGTCGTATGTGTGGCTAAGTCAAAACAGAATGTCAAGATTAGACGTGACTTAGAGGCATCAAAATCATTATAAGTGAAGTTTTTATGTAGGTAATGCCTTTAGATTTGCTTAAAGTGATTCAGTCTTCTGTGATTTCTTAGGAACATTTACTTGGAAATACCATCCTTCTCTACTTCCCAGACTATAAAGGTAGCCGGGAGGGGGGAGGGATCCTCTGATGGCTACCTGACATCTCCCTCATTAATGTGAATTCCAGATAGGCTACAATGGAATCAATGGAACCAATGGGATTTGTGGCCTAAGAAAAAGCAGTAGGGTCTAGGAAAAGAATATGCCGGCAAAAGGGATTAGTTAATCTTGAAATATGGCCGCTCCTTACCTCTTCAACCAGTTGCAGCATACGACGGGTGCTTTCCAGTGACTGGGATTAAAAAAAAAAAATTATGAATGCAGGATCCAGAGGTCTTGGAAAATCCGAACTACTCTCTTCACTTGAGAAACACAAAGGGTTACTATCACACATTCTTTTAAGTTTGTAACTGAACACATTTTCAATCTCTTTCCTATCAGTCTTTCTACATAGTAAGATTCCCTAAAGCAATTACATTAAAGCTGATCTTCTAAAATCAAAACCATATGAAGCTGATCTTGATATCAAAGACAAAGTAATCTGGAAAAGATAATTTTCATGTGCAGGATGCATGAAAAATTATCTCAAATACTCAGAGGATTAATTTGGCCTCCCTGGACCAGGAATATTGAATTTTCAACACAAACATAATATCTCATGAATTGAGATGAATCTAACATCAAGTTTCTTATAAAGCTCCTAGAAACACAATTGGAAGTTCTTATCAATACAAATTAAGCTGTCGCCTTAGGGTGAAAAAAAATCAAGCATGTTTGAAATAACTAGCTTGTAGGAGACAGCTATAATAATTATCTTCATCCTTAGATAAGACAAAGTGAGATGGAAAGTCTGAAGTCAGCACTGGTCCCTCAGGCACATCATTGTCACTTTTTTCTCAGTTCCTTTGAAACTACTAGACTCCAGCAACCAGTGTGATTTCTCAAGGCTTTGCTTTTAAGTGACAAACTTATTTTGGACAAGATCCTGAAGGAGCGGGAAGAATGTTAACTTTCCTAGAAGAGCTGTCGGGAGGCTGCTTGTTGAAATACAATGGCTGTAAGCAGTGGTGTGTTGGTAAATGCTAAAATAGATGAATACAAATATGAAACAGATATGAATATACATATATGTATAGGTATATTTAAGTTTATTATTTTCCTGATATAAGGGATGGAGAACATAGAATTTACAGATAATAAAATACACAATGCCCTTTATTATAAATTCCATGTAGCCAACTGAGTCTCACAGAAAGCTTTTGTTAAGTTTTGCTGAACTCTTGTGTCCATTGCTAAGCATGCAAAGGACAAGTGTAGTTCTGACATGAATGTTGGTTGATATTTTCATTTGCATTAATGAGTAAGAGGAAAGTGAAACAATGGAGAAATGTTGGGACTTCGCTAGTTTGTCAATGATGCAAGTGACTTCTTTGCTGAAAAGAATAAAAATTTTCAACTACTAGAAGATTTTCTCCATTTTTTGTGTTAATTAAAGAGTAATGACTAGAGACATGCCCATTTTTAAGTTTAATCTATGTTATTAACATTTTCTCCACTTTCTTAAGTCTAGACAGTCAACAAAACAGTAAGTCAAACCCTTATTTGTAGTGTTTGCAGATTCCTGTGATATAAATACCCTTAACCTGTCTGATTTTTAACTACAGCACAGCATCACTGAAGGTGAACTTGGGAAGATGTACAGTAACATGATGTTACATGGTATTCCTACACTACAGATATAACACAAGTCAAGAACTTTGAGAGCATAGGTAATATGAAAATATAGGGAAAAAATTAAGAAGTGATGACTTTTGAGTATTTATTGCCTTTGATTTTTAATATAATCTACTTAATTATCAATTTATATAATTCAATTTTAATACCAGCTTGCAAGATGCTGGAAAATGTAACAATCAGCTCTCAGAATTAGGCCAGCTCTGGACACCCAAAGACATTGCTTTTCTTAGAGGATCTTGACTTACATAGATTTCTACAAATTGGGAGTTTAGGCTAAGACAGTTGTACGTAGGTTTATCAACTCATTCTTGCCTGTAGAGGTGTCAGGTGTATAGAAATTCAGTCATACTCCTCCGTTTTTAAAATTGAGATGTTAGAAGATCTTTTCCACCTGAACCTGAATAAGACAAACTACTCAGCTACCCAAATTTTGCTCCTTTTTCATGTCCCAACCCTCACCTCATCAGCCAGCTGGTCAGCCCTTCGCTGCATCTCCTCCAGCTCATTGCGCATGTCCGCATCTTCAGCCATGGTTGTGGTGGGGTGGGGGGTGTGGCTGGGTGCTTGGGCTGGGGGTCAGTGACGGCTTTGGACACAGAACCTGGAAAAAGCAGATTTGAACATGTGAGAGTTTATGTAAGTGCATGTAGTATGTGCAAATAGGAGATCTAAATAGCCCACACTTTGTCTCCATGACTCAGTCATCTTCTGAAGACAGAAGCCATACTCAGACAGGGTTCAGTAGAATTTTGCTGTTTCTCCAAAAGGTGCATTATGAAAGCACACTTGCCAGCTTTATAATGGAGACACATACCTGTCTATCTATGAAGCATTTTTAAGATACAAACCACCAAGAGTTTGGAATGATGGTGTGGAGGGATGTGGTTCTGGGTTAGTATACTTTTAACCTCACATTTATTTTCCATTTTTATTTTATTTCTAAGAGCTTTATTGAGGTATGATTGATATATAATAAATCCCACATATTTGAAGTGTATAGTTTGAAAAGTTTTGACATAGGTACACACACAGGAAACCATGACCACAACTAGGAAAACATACCCATCACCCCCCAAAGTTTTTTCCATGCTCTTTGTAATCCTACACACCCTCATCCCATCTCATATTACCCATGTGCTGAGACAACTGTTTATCTGCTTTCTGTTACTATTAATTAGTTTGCATTTCCTAGAATTTTATATACATGGATGATACAGTATGTACTATCTTTTGTCTCTTTTTTACTTAGCATGATGATTTTGAGATTTATTATGTTGTAGCATGTATTAATAATTTGTTCCTTTTTGATGTTGAGTAGTATTCCACTGCATTTAGAAGCATTTGGAATGTAGGGGCTAAGGGCAGGCCACCTCAAGATGTGCCACTTTGGCATGCAGATTATTTCGAGCTGAAAGGAATCAAGGCCCAAAAGACTCAGGAATAAAATTTGACCTTCCCTCTAACTGCCTACAAGAATTTAGATAGAGGACCTCCTCCAGGAAAGGAGCAATCACCATAAATAACTACAGTATAACAAGAAGTAGGGGTGGTAGCACAGAAGGATTTAGCAAAGTTTGATTATTACAATTACTTCCTATGTCCCATTGATTCTGTATGGCCCAGGAAACATTTGTTTACCAAACATTTTTTTTTTTTTATCTTCCTGTGAATTTTTTCCTTTCCTTTGAAGTTCCAGACTCCTACCCTCTTCTCCTTAGTTCAGGATGACATATATACCTCATTTTGCCTGACTGCTTTTGGAACTCATATCTATGTAGATTCCCCATACATATACAATTGAATTTGATTTTTTCCTGTTAATCTGTCTTATGTCAGTTTAATTCTTAGACCAACTAAAAGAATCTTGAAGGATAGAGGTAAATTTTTCCTCCCCGGCAAGGAGCTAAAGGCAGAAAATCTTTAGTTTCCTTCAGTTGTTATCAGAGGTTGTCAAGAAGGCTTATGTGAGTATGCACAGTTATTTTTCCAAAAAGTAGATGTCCTTGTCCCTGAAATGTGACTGGCCCTTTCTTGGTAACACTCTTGAAATCCCATTATGATGCAGATTACAAGTAGCCAGACTGAGCTCCCTCCAGAGCCAACCAGCCCTGTCCCCCTCTTCCTTTTTCCTTTCTTTCTTTCTCCTGTCTTCTCGTCTTTCCTCAAATATTTATTGAGTATTTGTAAGATGCCAGGACAGTGTTAGGCACTAAGGATATAGTGATGAATGAGACAGGTAAATTCATTGCTGTTGCAGAGCAACAGCCTAATTAGGAAGATGAAGTAAAATAAGGAAATTAAATTATTCAGTGTGAAACTAATTATTTGGGGTCATAAGATAGCTGCCCATGGGGCACGGCAGGCCTCCCTGAGGAAGTCATGTCCCCAGGAAAGGCTATCAGAGGTAATGGGATAAAGAGCCCAAGGAAGGGTTTGCGATGATAAATATTTGATATGTTAAAACCTTCTCTGTGAGTAGCACAACTGTAGAACTCATGGGCTCTTGCTTTGTGGCTGAGATGGTCAAGTGTGCACTCGAATTTTTCCTCCCTCTTCCATGGTAGAGCAGGGTCTTAGGGAAATGGCTGCCCGGTTGGGAATTACATTTCCAGTTCCCACTGCAAAGAGGTGGTGCATGTGGCTAGAGATAGCTCATGGGTTACAGTGGAAATGAGGTGCATCCCTGCCAGGCTAAGGCATTCCTTTTATGTCCTCTCTTTCCCTCTCTGCCAAAAAAAAAAAAACAAAAAAACAAAAAAACAGGGCCCTAGAGGATGGCCAGGCCATGAGACAGCAAGAACTTGGGCCCCTGGCATCCCTACATGGAGGCAAGTTGATAGTTAACCACAAAGACCTGAACCTTCATATGAAATGACAGCGCACTTCAACTGTACTACACTACTGAAAATGTGAACATTTTGTTTTGTTATAGCAGTGGGTGTTACAATAACAGAGGCAGGCCTGAAGAAACTTAAAATGGAGTAAAAATATTGCATAGGAGCATGATTTCCCAACCAAAAAACATATCAGTGTTTGTTCTTCTATTGAAAATTGAAGATGGGAAAGGAACTTAGATTTAGGGCTTTGGGGTAATACCATGTTTAATTATTATTCTTTTTTTTCTTAAGACTTTATTTGAGAGAGAGAGCATGAGAGACAGCATGAGCAGGGGAGAGGAGCAGAGGGAGAGGGAGAAGCAGACTCCCCATTAAGCAGGAACCCCTACATGGGGCTTGATCCTAGGACCCTGGGATCATGACCTGAACTGAAGGCAGACACTTAACTGACTAAGCCACCCAGGTGTCCCCATGTTTAATTATTATTCTAATAATTATTGTTATTATTACTTGTATGAGAAGCTTTTTTTTTTTTTTTGCAAAAATAAAATGAAAACTCTTCATCAAAAATAATCAGGTTCGGAGAGGCAGACCCTCAATGACCTCATCTCCCAGGCCTGCTGCTATACTGCTTTCTTGACAGTTAAGGCTGAACTCCTCTGGGATTTTAATTTAGCACATATTATTAGACTCTTCCACATGTATTACTCTTGTGAAGTAATTCAGAACTACTCAGGGTTCCTCAATAGGAGGAGTCCTAAAGTTAATCTCTTTGGAGATAATAGATTTCACAGTTCTTTTATACCCAGTGGTTCTTGGGCAAAGTGACAAATGGGGAATCACAGTAAAAAAGAAGGAAAAAAGCTTCAGAACTACATTCTACTTACCAACATTTTTAAAAAAGGTAGTAAGCTTATGTTAGGCTAGTTCTATGTGCAGCCATTTAAAATGTCGACAGAGCATCATACCATGAGCCTGCTGATTTTTAAAAAAGATTTATTTATTTGAGAAAGAGAGAGAGAGGGAGGGAGAGAGCATGAATTGGGGGAGAGGGAGAGAGAGAATCTCAAGCAGACTTCCTGCTGAGTGCAGAGCCCGACACAGGGCTCAATTCCACAACCCTGAGATCATGATGTGAGCCAAAATCAAGAGTTGGACACTTAACCAACTGAGCCACCCAGGCACCCTGAGCCTGCTAATTTTTTTTTCTCCTTAAATTTTTTTATTGTTATGTTAATCACCATACATTACATCATTAGTTTTTGATGTAGTGTTCCATGATTCATCGTTTGTGCATAACACCCAGTGCTCCACGCAGAACGTGCCCTCTTTAATACCCATCACCAGGCTAACCCATCCCCTCCCCTCTAGAACCCTCAGTTTGTTTTTCAGAGTCCATTGTCTCTCATGGTTTATCTCCCCCTCCAATTCCCCCCCTTCATTCTTCCCCTCCTGCTATCTTCTTTTTTTTTTTCTTAACATAGATTGCATTATTTGTTTCAGAGGTACAGATCTGTGATTCATCAGTCTTGTACAATTCACAGTGCTCACCATAGCACATACTCTCCCCAATGTCTATCACCCAGCCACCCCATCCATCCCACCACCCCCATCACTCCAGCAACCCTCAGTTTGTTTCCTGAGATTAAGAATTCCTCATATCAGTGAGGTCATATGATACATGTCTTTCTCTGATTGACTTATTTCACTCAGCATAACACCCTCCAGTTCCATCCACGTTGTTGCAAATGGCAAGATCTCATTCCTTTTGATGGCTGCATAATATTAAATTGTATATATATACCACATCTTCTTTATCCATTCATCTGTCGATGGACATCTTGAGCCTGATAATTTTTGAACACCAATTCTGGCCACCATAATATGTACTCTTGATATAAAGCTTTATATGCTTTGTGTTTCACTTAAATACATGTTTCCACTTTGGAAATTAGGGATCTAGCAAACAGAAACTGGAAGGCATTTATACCAAGCCACTTCTGAACCTTGAAATAGGCAGAAACAAAATTCCTGTGTTCTTCTGGGTTGCTGGGATCTACCCTCCAGAATAAAATGGTGCATCCATGGAAATGTGGAGATCATGAGTCCTAGCTTAGTGAAGTGGACAAGAGCTTACATAGATGGTTGACTTGGGCACTCAGTTGCTGGCTGACTCTGGGCAAGTTTATCACTGTCTCTGAGCCTTAGTTTTTTTCAGCAAGGCACATAATACCAGTCTCATAGGTTTTCTGAGGGGAATATATTATAGAAAGTTCTAATCAACCTTGTTTGTAACGATGTGGGGGCTTCATATTCGGAAAGACTTGCTCATTCAGGATAAGCCTGTACCCTTTGCTAAGAGTGGAACAAATCCAGTATTTGTTAATTAGCTTTCCTTTCTAATGGCTGGGCAGGAGGCACATTGCTGTGATGCTGAGTACCCGCAGAAGCCTGAAACCAGGGAAACCAGCAGAGTGCCCAAGCCTGCAATTTCGAAGTAGCACCTCTCACAGGATTGCCACGTGGAGACAAATAAGAGCATCTTCTCTCCCTGTTGTCTATCTTTGTATTTTGCTGCTGGTTTCCTTGGGGGAACATCTTCCTTCACTCTAAGTAAGCAACTGACCTTTCCTCCTAATAGGTTAGTTTATTAGAAGGCAGATCCTCTGTTTTCCAACCTAGAGTATGATTGCTAGTTTTCTCTTCCAGGTCTATTTGCTGATGGTGCTCTCTCTCTTGCTCTCTGTCTCTCTGTCTCCCCCCACCCCCTCACACACACACACACACACACACACACACACACACACACACACACACACA